>NC_081543.1:4446080-4467381 GCF_901000735.1 Corylus avellana
CTTCTGGGTTAATTTAAGCTTTTTTTGGTATTGATTTCTGGGGGGTTTTTCTTTTTTGTATATTTTTCTCTTAATCTTCTGCGTTAATCTTGAGCTTTTTTTGGGTTTTGATTTTTTTTTGGCTTTTTTTGTATATTTTTCTCCTAATCTTCTGGGTTAATTTTGAGCTTTTGGGTTTTGTTATTGGGGTTAATCTTGGGTGGACATTTAAAAAAAAAACCCAAAAATAAAAACAAAAAGGGAAAAGTCTACATACTCTTTTCAAACTACCACTAAATTGACAATGTCTTCCTAAACTTTAAATTGCGACAATGTACCTCTCCAACTACCAAAACATTGTCAATGTCCCCCTCATTGACGAAACTACCCTTAGTAAATTTTTTTTTTAAAAAAAAAACTAAAATTTTTGGAAAAACCTAAAATAAAATAAAATAAAATTATTTTATTTTATTTTATTTTATTTTTTATAAAAATTGAAAAAATTTCGTTTGTTTTTTTGTTTTTAAAGAATGTTTTCTTTTATAATTTTTAAATAAAAATTTCCGTTTAAAAATAAAATAAAATATTTTCGTTTAATTTTTTTTTTTCGTTTTTTAAAATATATTTAAATTGATTTTTTTTAAATAAAAATTTCGGTTTAAGAAAAAATCGTTTAAAAATTAATTTTTTTTTTTGAATTTTAGGGGTATTTTTGTCATATTGATAAATATATAGGGGCATTTTGATTTTTTGCTAGCTTTGGAGGGATATTAACAATGTTTTGGTAGTTTGAGGGATACATTGTCGCAATTGAAAGTTTGGGGGAGACATTGTCAATTGGGTGGTAGTTTGAGAGGGGTATGTGGACTTTACCCAAACAAAAACAAATTACAAGAACTTATTCTTTATTTAATTTGTTAAAGAGACATTATACAAGTGATGTCCCTATTTGATCCAACGCAAATTCAATATAAACCAACCATGAAATTATTGGATTAAAGTTAAGGGGTTTGATTCATTTAATTAAATGGGTCGAGTTAAGATTGATCTATATAGTTTTATACTCATGCCTTTATATGACCCAAATTCAACACACAATATAAGGGCTAACAAATTTTAACACGACCTGTGAACTTGACATAAATCCAACACAAAATTAACGAATTAGGATTAAGGAGTTTGACCCATTTAATTAAATAGGCCGGTTTAAAATTGACCATAATCATATGCCTATGCTTTGATACAATTCAAACCTAACATACAAAAATGAATTGCCACCTAGGTTCAATATGGTAACAAATAATCAAACTGAAAACAAACATGAATGTCAAAAGGAACATTGTTTCCAGAGATTTGTGTGACACCCACACGTGCAACAACCTCGGCTTTTGCAATCCTTAAAGACAACTCGTTTTCCCTTAAGGCGGATTTGTGTGAGTCAAGCAGAAAGCTACCCAACAATTGCATAAAGCTCAAAGGAAGTAGTCAATAAGAGAAGAGAGAGAGAAAGAGAGAGAGAGAGTTGACCGGGCGTCTTATGGGTGAGCTACTGGCCCATCTGTCACACACTCAATAGCGTTGAATTATTTAATAAAATCATGCGCCTTTGATGTCTCATTCCCTTCACAAATAACCCCATGCCCATTGCCTTACATTATATATAAGAAAACGCTTGTTGGACTCACATATTAGAAAACTAACCAAAGAAGTGTTTCAGCCCCTTTGTTTTTCTTGAAACACACATAAAAGATTAGAAGAGTTAAAGTGAGAAAGTAGAGAATTCTCTTTTACTTCCATCTCATTTTCTACTCTTCTTTCCTCTTTTCTTGCCTTCCCTATTCCTATTATTACTAACAACAATTATAAGAATTGAAAAACCAGAGATGGGTAGGATTCCATGCTGTGAGAAGGACAACGTGAAAAGGGGACAGTGGACACCCGAAGAAGACAACAAGCTCTCTTCCTACATTGCCCAACACGGCACCCGCAACTGGCGCCTCATCCCCAAGAATGCTGGTTTCTTCTCTTTCTCTGATTCTCTCTCTCTCTTACTCTGCCTCACACACTCTCTAATTAATGGATGGAACTACGTACAAAATAATTCTTATATATCTTCCTCTATACGTACATTTGATACTTCAGGTCTTCAAAGGTGCGGGAAGAGCTGTCGGCTAAGGTGGACTAATTACCTTCGTCCTGATCTAAAGCATGGCCAATTCTCGGATGCAGAAGAGCAAACCATAGTGAAGCTGCATTCCGTTGTTGGCAACCGGTACGCTACTAAATAATATTTTGCTCGATCTATTCTTAAAATTAACTGGAATATTGTCAACATTCTTTTCCAACTAACAAACATTGTAAGATCGAGAGATCAAACAACATTAATTCTTAAACTGCAATCCTAAAAAAGTCTACTGCATGTTTCTGTTAATTCAAATATGCAAGCAATGATGTTCCGGATTTTTCTTCTTAACATTGAGAGTACTGATCGATCAATAGCCGCCGTTTCCTAATTAAATGGACGTATACAGATGGTCACTAATTGCAGCTCAGCTGCCTGGGCGCACAGACAATGATGTTAAAAATCACTGGAACACTAAGCTGAAAAAGAAGCTTTCGGGCATGGGTATTGACCCTGTGACCCACAAGCCTTTCTCTCACCTCATGGCTGAAATTGCAACAACACTGGCCCCTCCACAGGTGGCTCATCTTGCAGAAGCAGCCCTAGGCTGCTTTAAAGATGAAATGCTCCATCTCCTTACCAAGAAGCGCAATATTGACGACTTCCAGAACCAAGAACCTAATGCAGCACCACCATATATTAACAGTAACAGTAAGCAAGATGAAAAAGATTATACTATCGAGAAGATCAAGCTTGGCCTATCAAGGGCTATACAGGAACCTGACAATATGCTACAATCAACCAAGCCATGGGACTCTACTGCCGCAAATTTTGCAGGGGCCTGCAGTGCTTTCCCAGCATCTATGTCTGGATATCATCAGTATGGCCCATCATCTTTTGCAAATGAAGGGGACAGATCACCATGGAGCCAGAGTATGTGTACGGGAAGCACATGCACAGCTGGAGACCAGCAAGTCCGGTTACATGAAAAACTACTTGAGGGAGAAAATGGAGAGGATTCTGATGAGGGTGGGAAAGAAATCAGAAATGGATCCAGCATGTTCAGTACTTCAGACTGTGTCTTATGGGATTTACCATCTGATGATCATCTAATCAACCCAATCGTTTAAGAAATTAAGGTTATAGAACAGAGGCGTGCAAATAGGCCGGCAGGAATCCCTACTAACTTGATGGATAAACATTAACATCTTATTGCAAAAATATAAAGATCAACATCTAAATCAAGCAAATATATATATCATTTCTCTTAGTTTCAACATACATACTTTCTTGTTCCTAGTTCCAACTTATTTGTGTTTCAACTATACCTTTTCTCTTACTAAAAATACAATGTAGATCAACCAAAATAAGATGATGAAGCGGTTGTATCAGCCAGAACCTGCAAGTGTGACAAAAGAAGAAGAATTTCAGGAAACAGAACCAATTATCAAATCTTATATATCTAATCTAATCTAATATCTAATATTTATTATATATAAATTAGGGGAGTTTTAAGTAGGACGGCATAAAATTGTGACATGTGGCGTTTTATAATGCTACCAAGTGTTATTTTAAGTTCAAAAGAATCAAAAGTTACGTTTAATACACCATGTTTCACACTTTTACTCAAACACTGCTTCCTCTTCCCATTAAACGTAGGAAAATAACGTCTTTACCGTTTACAACATCACAGACTACAACAAACGAAAAGAAAATCATCTTCGTCAACAAGGTATATGGTCATACTTGACCATATAGCAGAATTAATACTCACATGGTATATGGTCATACTTGACCAATCAAAAGAACAATCAAAGCTTCATCAATTTATGGGTACTGGGAATTTCAAACTATTAGCTTTTCAAAATCCAATTTTAATAATAACAGGCTGATGGGTTTATAAAAATTGAACTCGCCATATTTTCCTACCAAACCCAACATGAGGCAGCTTTAAGTAAGATCCTTCATGATTAGGTGTTGGCAATATTTTGTCACTAGTTACATACACATCATCATTTTTTGTGCATATTTTAACTTGTTATATCATATTTCTAAAATCAAATTATATTTATATGATCAGTTTCTAAACTCAAAAGAACATACCTGGGCATGTCATAAGGGGCTGATAACACAGAAGCTGCCAAAGCAAGTACAGTGCCATGTATAGAGGCTATGGAGTGACAAGAAAAATTTCTGCATTCATATATAAATGGAAAACCAAGTACTATGACTAAATAAATATCTCAAACATGCCTAAAACATGTGAATTCATACATATTAATGCATGAAATGTACATAAATAGTATACTTTCTGGTTAATATGTGTTTGTGTTAATTTTATCAAGTGTCATCAATGTCATGAGGCAAACAACTAGCATACATAAAACAGAGACGGTTAGACTTAGACCGGTAAGTAACTGCTGTGGAAGAAGAGGATTATATATATATATAGAGAGAGAGATATCATCGTCTTGCTCTCATTATCCCGCCTTATTCAAGAATTAAACCCAGTAAAACAAATCCAACAAACCCATCCAAGATCATCAGTACACGATTCCATGGCTCACGAAGAAGAAGAGGCTGAAAGGGTCGTCCAATACCCATTGGACTCACACTCCTATGAGCATCTTGATGAAGCTGGTGTTGGTGCTAGCTCTTCCGTTTACAAGGCGGTCTGCCTGCCCATGAACTCCACAGTGGTGGCAATCAAAATCATCGATCTTGATCAATCATGGCGGTGGCAATCAAAGCCACCGCCTCTGTCGCACCCAAATATCCTCAGCGCTCACTGTTCCTTCCCAGTTGATCAACGCGTTTGGGTGGTGATGCCATTCATGTCTCGGTTCTTTACAATCCATAATGGCTTCTTCCTTCCCAGACGGCCTACCCGAGCCCTGCATTTCCATAATTCTCAAAGAAACTCTAACCGCCTTGTCCTATCTTCACACCCAACAACACCTTCACAAAGACATCGATGCCGGTGAAATCCTCATCGACTCAAATGGGTCGGTGAAGCTTGCATACTTTGGAGTGTCGCCATCAATCCTAGAGTCTTTGATTTCAACTCCTCAAGGGGACGCTCCCTTTTGGCTGGCCCCAGAGGTGATACACTCGGAACAGGGGTACGGGATAAAGGCTGATATATAGTCCTTTGGGATCACTGCATTAGAATTGGCCCATGGACGCCCCTCCTCTGTCTCGCCCCCCTCCTTCAAAGCTCAAGAATCTCTCCAAGCCTTTCAGAGGCATGCTGGTTTCGTGTCTCGAGCAAGACCCATCAAAGAGGCCCTCGGCAGAGACATTGTTGAAGCATCCCTTCTTCAAGAATTGCAAGGGTTCGGATTTTCTTGTAGAGAATGTCTTGCAGGGGCTGCCCAGTGTTGAAGAAAGGTTCAAGCGGTTGACGACAAATAACAATGGCGATGATTCATCTGTAATAATTGAAGACGAGGGAGATGAGTCTGGCGAGTTCATTCCGAGTTCACCTGGTCAGGTTGTGGAAGAGGCGGCCCAAGTGGGTTGTTATAGTGGTGGGGCGGTGGGTCTGGTGGCGATCAAGAGGAGCTTGGATGTGCAGAGGGCATGAGTGAGCGATCTGATTACTGAGTTACGTGGGAAGGAAGGTGGCGAGCTGAGCAACGAGGAGCAGATGGCTCAGCTTATTGAGTGGCAGAGGGCTGAGTTGGAGAATGAGAGAGAGAAGAAGTCGAAGTTGGAGGTGGAGTTGAGTCTTCTCAAGCTTAAAATTTCCGATTCACATGACACTGGTGCTAGTGCTGCTGATTGAAGATTGTGTATTTCTTTTCTAATTAGAGAGCTGAAAATTTTCCTCTTTTGGTAAAACTCTGTTTCATGTCTTTGTAGGGAGTGATTGATTTGGGCTATTGTCTATCTGGTGTCACAATACAGAATTAGTCTTGTGGCTCATCATTTGATTCTAATAAAACTAGTTTCCATTATCCCTCCAACACGTTT
Source organism: Corylus avellana (assembly GCF_901000735.1). Classification (NCBI taxonomy): domain Eukaryota; kingdom Viridiplantae; phylum Streptophyta; class Magnoliopsida; order Fagales; family Betulaceae; genus Corylus; species Corylus avellana. The sequence goes on from NC_081543.1 coordinate 4,452,157, forward strand.
TTATTTTTAACACTCGCAAATACACTCATAATAAATTTAAATCTCAAGTGATCAAATGCGATTCGAGAGCTTAGTCCGATTAGGCAAGAATAATGCTTGGTTCATGACTCAAATGGGTGTGCCCCAAAAAAAAAAAAAAAAAAAAGGTTAACCTGTCTTACTGCAACTCATTCATACATGGTAAACTGCTGATAGAGCCTAATATTTAATTGGGTCGTATGTAAACTACATTTGACAAGAATATACTTGGACTTGGGCTAAAAAGTCATAATATTTAACTTGATATCAAAACAGAGATATGTGTATAAACTATGAACCTAACTTTATAGTTGACCTAATTTATTCATGAGAATTGTGATGGTGAGGATTATAATATTAATTTAAATAATTTATTAAAAATAACTGGTGAAATAACATATATTTTTATTTTTATTTGTTTTTTGTTAACCTTAAAAAACTGACCCCGTGGTGCATCCCCTCTCAACAACTTGAGGCTAAAGAAATGATGCCGGCGGACTCTAAAGTCTAAACCACAATGATGGCCAAACAATTCTTTTCCATTTCTTTTCTTTGAACACTTTATCTAAGAACAATTGATAGCATCCCTTTGTGGCTGCATTGGTACTTTTATAGGACCGGGTTATTTATTTGACCCATTTCCTCTTGTTATCATGTTTGGTTTCGATTTCTCTTGTATCTGCTTTGCATTTTGGTTAGTTATGGGCTGTTGTTTGGGTTGGCCACCCCTCTTGTAATTTCCCTTTCCCTTTTCCCTTATTTGTTTAGAAAAAAAAAAATCAATAAAAAATAAAAAATACTACACGTTCCCAACTTACATTATAGGCTCACTAAAAAAACTCTCCAAAGTATCAATCTCTCTTACAAGTGGTATCAAACCGATGCTGATATGTGGTATGATGGAGTGGTGCAAGCTCAGACAAAAGGTCCCTAGAATATGGACAAAAAGGTGCAAGGTGCGAGTATAGATGAGCATCCTTTGGAGTGGGGCAAAGGTTCATGACATGGGCTTGACAATAGTTCTTGGAGTAAGAACAAATGTGCATTTGTGAGCATAAACGAAGGTCTTTAGAAAATGAGCAAATAGTTCATGACACAAGGCACAACAAGAGTCTATGGAGTAGGAACAAAGGCGCGTGGCACATGCAAACCCACATAGCCCCTCAACTGATTTTGAAGAGGACCCAAAAGATTGATAAAAGGCTTCCGTTTGAGGAAGAGGGTTGAAGGAAGGCTGAGTCTTCTTTCTCCTTCATCCCCCCTCTCTCTGATCTCTTCTATGTATCTCAATCTCTCTCTCTCTCCTCTGTCTCTCAATCTCTCTCTCGTTTCCGTTGATTTCTGGGTTTGGGAATTGGAGGTTGGAGGAAGGTGAGTTTTTTTTTTTTTTTCCTGTACAGAATGAAGATGAGTTTTTTTCTAAGAGGTTCGAAGATGAATTGGTAAATCAAACAAGGGTTTGAGTATCGGAGGTTGAACGAAGGTGAAAAGTTTTTTGGAAGGAAACAGAGATAGGTATGAGAGAGAGAGAAAAGTTTTTGTGAATAAAATATTGAGTTGAGTAGCAACAATAGGTTAAATATAGGGCTTACAATGAGATTGGGTAAATATAGGACTTTTGATGTGGTTGTATTTTTGTAATTTTTTCTCTTTTTCCCTAAACACAGGGAAGGGAATGTTCAAACCCATTTTTTCTCTACTGTGAGTGCTCTTAGGAATATGTAAGATATGCGGGTGTTTAATATATCATTGTTAATCCCAAACCCATATGCTTAGACTTTTGAATTGTGTGGTGATTAATATATCATTGTTAATCCCAAACCCATATGCTTAAACTTTTGAATTGTGTGGTGTCACAACGTAATATGTTATAGCCTCACTAAAAAAACTCCCAAACTATCAATCTCCTAAACATCGATCACAATCAACACGCCAATTGAGAATTGGGGCAGTCCCATTTCCCAGGTGACAGAAAATGGTACTGTGCAGAGCCCGGAATATATCTTTGTTTTAACAGAAGAAGATTACATCAAATTTCTCAATAATAAACGATTTTTGAGGACTATTATGTGGCAATTTTATTGTTGAAGAGAGTGGGAGAGAGAAGAAAAAACCTAAAGTAAATCAAATAACAGATATCTTTTTCTTCATCATCCACCTCTTTTTGGCATTTTCCATTGCATACTCCCTCAGCCTCGAGAGTTCAACGAAACAGTGGTGATACTGCGTATCAATTGCATCCAGCTCCAGCTTTAGCTCATCATTCTGATTTTTTTCTGCCGGCGAAAGAGACCATATGCTAGGCAAGCCAAAGTTGTCTGACATTCCGGAACATGAATTGATAAAGGATGTTGCAGAGTTCTCTGCAGGCTCATTTATCATAATAGATTCACCAACATTAGCTTCATCACTCTTCTCAGTATGCCCACCATGATCATAAGCCCCATAGCACCCATACCCATTTGAACCTTTATAGCATTCATCAAGACTGGAATAATCAGACTCTAAAGCATTGTCATTACTGGCATCTGAGGCCATTGAGAAACCATACTCAGCTGATATGTCTGAAAAGGTTGATTCTTGATTGTCTTCATCTTCCACATCAACCATTTGTGAGAGAACATGAGCATGGTGCTCAATAACTGCCTTGGCAGGAGCCCCTAAATTCCCACCTATCTGAAGCGCACGAGAATTACCAACTGAACAGTGTGCTTCATATGAACAATTCTCAAATAAAGATTTTTGTCTTGGTCCATGCTTCGCAATCAAGTTGTCGATTAACTCAGCAATGACAGCCACATCTTCTTTTGACAGATCAAGTTGTTCAACCATCTCTTCAGCTATTGAAATTGTAGTATCAGAATCAAGATAAAATGCAAAATGGATGTTTCTCACCTGACCTGTTAAAACAAAAAACAATATATAGTTAGCACTTGAAGAAAAGAAAGGAATCTTATTCTACAATACGTTTGCTTACCACAGAGATCAGCAATGCGAAGAGTCAATGAAATTGTAATATCATCGTTTTTCTCCCCTCTTAACCTAAATTCATTCTTCTCAGTAAACCTCTGAAATTCTAGAGTTGAATGATTAGAAGTTCCGTTGATGCATTTTATGCTAGAGCCAACAGAAAGCTTCTGGCAGTTAGAGTCTATGTCCATGGCATGAGATTCAAGCTGTAGTGGGTTCACCACTATGGGCGAATTATCGGGTAACCACAGCGAATCACAAATGAGATCCTTTGAATTTGCAGTTGCAAGGAATGGATCTTTCAGGAGCTCCATTGCTGGCAATCTCATAGATGCTGGAACCAGACACTTCTCTATGAACTGCTTAACACGGGGGTCATTCACTTTACTGAGGGAAGCAGGCTTTATGCCCTGCAGGAAATAAATTTTTAAAAAAATATTACAACAACCTTTAATGAAGTAAAGCATGATTGATATATACTGTAGGAGGTCGCTAACTTACAGTAGTAACCTTCTTGTATATTTGAGCAGGATTTTTGCATTCACCATATGGATATTCACAGGTAACCATTTCTAACATGCACATGCCAAAAGAATATATGTCGACAAGATTATTATATTCCTCTTCATAAAGCTCTGGAGCCATGAACTCTGGAGTGCCTGTGCAAAAAACAAAAGAAAAACAAACTTCAATCAAGATTGTTAAGTCAAACTCATAACACTTTTGGAGAAAGGGATGTAATTACCAATAACGCTTCGGGCAGTAGGCTGCTGCATGACAGTTGCCAATCCTAGATCTCCAATTTTAACTTCTCCAGTGTTTCCGTTAACGAATATATTGTCACATTTCAGGTCCCGGTGGATGATCGGTGGATTGTGGTCATGCAGATAGCTTAAACCTCGAAGAATCTGCCTTGCCCAGTTCTTGATGGCCTTCAAATCAACATTCCTATGCTTCTTACGATATCTAAAGCCCAAAAAAAAAAAAAAACCATGAAAGCCATTAAATGAGCATTGAAGGCAGAAAATGGAAAAAAGAAGAAGAAAACAGTCAATGGAACTCACTGCCTCAAATTCCCAGATGTGAACAACTCTGTTATCAGGTTGATAGTCTTGTTCTTATCATCTACCCAGGAATTATAGAACTTGATAATATTTCCATGTTTCAAAGATTTCAGCAGATGAACCTCTGAATATAACCTTTCCAGCTGTTCTGGTGACTGCAATACATCCTCAATACTCACTTGGTTCCAAGCAACTTCTATTCCATCACTTTCATCAAATGCCTTGTATCTATATATAACAACAACGGAGCCAAAAGATGACAAATTTAATATAAACAAAAAAAAAAAAAAAAAATCTCTATTTTAAACAACTATCAACTTAAGAAACTAACTACTAAAACCATCAAGTAGAGAATTGAATAAGATAGGTCTAAGAACCATACACAGTCTTAAATGCTCCTCTTCCCAACACTTGATCATACTGAAAGAATAAAACCAAAAGAAATGAAGATTTTATCACTAAATCCAATAATATAAACAACTCGACTCAACAACAAGCAAGCAAGACATTGAAAATGTTTGATACTATTTAAATCACAAAACTCCACTAAGGAATAACAATAATCCTGCTCAACATTCAACTTTTCATAAACATATTTAAAATCCATCGTATTGGACTTCCCAAATCAAATTGTTCAATCTATTCATGTTCATTAAATACAGACTACCAGCAAGAGACAATACTACCTTTATCTAACAAAGAGTTAAAAGAGAAATGATATCAAAAGCTAAAATTTTAATTAAATTGTCAGCAGCCAAGCGAAGAGAATCACTGACAAAGCAAGCATAAAGATTTCGAAATTAAAACTCTCTAGCTTGAAAAGGATTATTTAATTGAAATGACTCATCACAAATCCGAAAATCTTTATGCAAATTATTTATAGCATAATGAAATCAAGCTGCACCTTCAATGAGAGAAAAAAAAAAAAATAATAATTATTGGAAACATCATGCGCTCTGTTTGATTACCAAGAAAATTAGGGAAAACATAATCCACTTAATTAATCCTAACGAATAATTGGCAAAATTTGCGCTGATTTCCTACTACTGGAATCGAAACAACATCAATCAGGAAAAAAAAAAACATAATTTTACATTCTTTTCTTTGCCTTTAATTTTTTCTTGGGAAACAAAAAGATACCGAATTGAAACCCTAGAATTATCCATACCCGTAAGTATCGTCCGGTTGGATCTTTCTCCACAACCTCACCATCCTCAGCCTGGGAACGCCGGTCCTCACCAAACCCCATCGCTTCAAAACGACGGAGAATCCACCAACGGTTAAAAAAAAAAAAAACCCAAAATTGAGAGTTAAAAAGTGCAGACCCTATTAAAGAAGCTGGATTCCGAACCCAAGAAGACGAAGAAAAAGAAGAGGCTTTTCCGAGAACGCTTCACACGCCACCGCATACGAATCGAACGCCGGTTTTCGGAACCGGAATCGGCACCCGAGAAAACTAAGCGACGACGAGGACTTCGATTCCATGTCCCAGTGTGGCTTCGCAATTGGGTCCCAAATCCTCAAACCGCTCCCGGATTCCTCCATATCTCGATCATCTGCATCTCGTTCGCGCACCGAACCGGCGTGATCGTAGGTTCAAAAACTTGGAAACCCAGAGGTGGGCGCGGTTGAACCGAACGCACCGCACGTGGATGAAGGCTTCGAGAGCAAGCGGGAGAGATCGAAAATGGAAGAACAACTAGGAATTATAGTCGTAATCATCATTCATCAACAGCTTCCAACATCTTCTATCCTATAACACGTGAATCTCTCGTTGTCGGTTAGTCCTATCCAAATCGGAGATTAGCACTGTAGATCATAATCATGGCCATAATTATTAATAGCAATGGTTTTCTAAAGGGTTCTTAATTAGGAGTGCAATGCTCTTTATTATTTAAGGGAAAATTAAAAGACTATTTAGATAATTTATTAATTATTTTATCAATTATAAATAGGTAATATTAGAAATAGAAACCCTGTTAATGCGTTATTACCCGAAATATCTTTATTTTATTATTATTATTTTTTTATGTACATTAGGCACGCGGGCGAGTGAAGCGTGTGGCACGGGGTCCGAGTGGGCCCTATGCAAAAGAGATCCCAACACAAAGAGGAAAGATATTTAATATATATATATATATTTAGATTTATTCATTTAAAGTTTAATGTTAATCTTTTTTTTTTTTTTTTTTTTTTTACATCTCCACACAAGAAAATGAGAAAGGGATTCAAACTAGTAACTTCTGTTTCATTAGGCATGGTCTACAGCTGATTGAACTACCAATTGGGGACAATTTAATGTCTACACGAGAGAGAGAAGATTCAAACTAGAGACCTTCAGTTCATAAGGCGTGGTTTCTACCTTATTGAGCTATTCTTATAAGACAATTTAATGCTAATTTTAGTGTTGCATCAAAAGTGTATTTAAGAATACGAGTGTGTAGCATTTTATTTTTATTTTTTAAGAATAAGTGTTTAAAGAAAATAAATAGTAAAAAATTGTTTGGCCATCATGATAGTTAAGGGTTTATTTAATTATGTGATTTGAGAACGTGATTTTTAGAAATGCAATTAAGTGTTTAATAAAAATTGCAATTTAACCTTTAAAATTGTGTGTTTTCAAAAAACACATTTCCTTAACTTGCGATTTTCTCTGCATTTTCAAATTTTAATTTTTTTAAAAGCGCAATTCTAAACAATCAATTATTTGCGATTCGATATAAAATCTTTTTTTTTTTTTTTTTGTTACAATATCATAATTTGCAGTGTCAAACGAACCATGAGTGTGATGGGCCTTAAGAGTGGGAACGTGTGTATAGTATTTTTATTTTTATTTTTTTATAGATAATGTGTTTAAAGAAAAGAAATGGTAAAGAATCGTTGGCCATCATTGCAATCCAGAGTCAATCGGCTCGCGGGTCTTGTGGGTATCATTTCCTTAGCCTCAATTTTGTGAGAGGGGATGATGCCCCACGATTTGCTTTGCCTAAACACCTGCATGCTAACCCTGGGTCAGTTTTTTAAGGTTAACCAAACAATAATAATAATAATTTAACTTATTTGCTGTAGTTCAATTATTAGGACTCTTTGTTTTGATACAAAGTTAAATATTATGATTGTCTAACCCAAACCAAATATATTCTTGTCAAATATAGTTTACATATGCCCCGGTTAAATATTAGGCTCTATTAGCAGTTTATCACGTACGAATGACTAATAGTCAGAGAGGTTAACTCTCTTTTTTTTGTTTGGCACACCCATATGAGTATTGACCCAAGCATTATTCTTGCCCAATCGTGCATTTGATCAATTTAACTTTGTTATGAGTACATTGAAAATGGAAATGTGTTGGATAGATAAACGGTTTATGAGTTTTTATTAAAAGTACATTAATAATATACATATTTGAATATTATTTTAGTCTAAAAGTTTAAGCTAATAAACTTAACCGCTTAGATTCACTTAAGTATATTAACTATTTTTTTTTTTTTTAATATTTTCTCAAAGTAAAACTTAACACCCACAAATGTATTCGCAACAAAACGGAAACTAGTTCTATTAGAATCAAATGATGACCCACAAGACTAACTATGTTAGACACTACGCCCAAGTCAATCACTCCCTACAAAGACATGAAACAGAGTTTTACCAAAAGAGGAAAATTTTCAGCTCTCTAATTAGAAAAGAAATATACAATCTTCAATCAGCAGCACTAGCACCAGTGTCATGTGAATCGGAAATTTTAAGCTTGAGAAGACTCAACGCCACCTCCAACTTCGACTTCTTCTTTCTCTCATTCTCCAACTCAGCCCTCTGCCACTCAATAAGCTGAGCCATCTGCTCCTCGTTGCTCAGCTCCCCACCTTTCTCCCCACGTAACTCAGCAATCAGATCGCTCACCCATGCCCTCTGCACATCCAAGCTCGTCTTCATTGCCACCAGACCCACCGCCACACCACTATAACGACCCACTTGGGCCGCCTCTTCCACAACCTGACCAGGTGAACTCGGAATTAACTCGCCAGACTCATCTCCCTCGTCTTCAATTATTACAGATGAATCATCGCCATTGTTGTTTGTCGTCAACCGCTTGAACCTTTCTTCAACACTGGGCAGCCCCTGCAAGACATTCTCTACAAGAAAATCCGAACCCTTGCAATTCTTGAAGAAGCGATGCTTCAACAATGTCTCTGCCGAGGGCCTCTTTGATGGGTCTTGCCGGAGACACCAACCCAGCATGTCTCTGAAAGGCTCGGAGAGATTCTTGAGCTTTGAACGAGGGGGGCGAGACAGAGGAGGGCGTCCATGGGCCAATTCTAATGCAGTGATCCCAATGGACCATATATCAGCCTTTATCCCGTACCCCTGTTCCGAGTGTATCACCTCTGGGGCCAGCCAAAAGGGAGCGTCCGCTTGAGGAGTTGAAATCAAAGACTCTAGGATAGATGGTGACACTCCAAAGTATGCAAGCTTCACCAACCCATTTGAGTCGATGAAGATTTCACCGCCATTGATGTCTTTGTGAAGGTGTTGTTGGGTGTGAAGATAGGACAAGGCGGTTAGAGTATCTTTGAGAATTATGGCTATGCAAGGCTCGGGTAGGCCGCCTGGGAAGGAAGAAGCCATTATGGATTGCAAAGAACCGGCGGAAATGAATGGCATCACCACCCAAACGCGTTGATCAACTGGGAAGGAACAGTGAGCGCTGAGGATATTTGGGTGGGACAGAGGCGGTGGCTTTGATTGCCACCGCCGTGATTGATCAAGATCGATGATTTTGATTGCCACCACTGTGGAGTTCATGCGCAGGCAGACCGCCTTGTAAACAGAAGAGCTAGCACCAACACCAGCTTCATCAAGAAGCTCATAGGAGTGTGAGTCCAATGGGTATTGGACGACCCTTTTAGCCTCTTCTTCTTCTTCGTGAGCCATGGAATCGCGTACTGATGATCTTGGATGGGTTTGTTGGATTTGTTTTACTGGGTTTAATTCTTGGATAAGGCGGGATAATGAGAGTAAAACGATGATATCTATATATATACATATATATCAAGGATGAGGAAAAAGAAAGTAGGGAACTTAGCGGCTTTCTGGTGCGAGTTGAAAAACAGAGACAGTTAGAACGGCTAACTGTTCTGGAAGAGGCAGACGTGGCAGGCGGTTAATTCTCTCTGTATCAGTTAACGACATTGCTAGTGGGAAGATCACAAATTTGACAAACATATATAAATATAATCATATGTCACCTGCTGTACTTTACGTTTTCCTACCTAAGCATTTTCAAAGATGTTCAAGATAATGAGCAAAACAAGGCATAAATAACCTCAAAGATCAACCTAAAAAGAACTGGTTTTAGGTCGCCAAGCTTTTAAGAGCTATTCTCAGTTCTCACAGTCAATGGGAACAACAGAAAAAAGAGAATCAGTTACAAAACAAAAGCATTAGATCGATTTTTGGGGCGTCCTCATATGATTATATCTTGATTCAGTGTCTATCAGATAACCAAACAGCCATAACATTTTTCAAATTGAAGGTTTTAGTAATAGCATCTAAGGAACAAATCAAAACTATAAAGTGACTGCATATAATTTTTGTAAACCGAAGCCGCATAATCAGTGAGTCAACACTTTTCTCATGCATGAGTTTCTGACTCCTTACTGATTAAACCAAATGTCGCAGCAGTGGCTGAACCAGCTTCAACAACATTGAAAACATCGTGCACGCCATGTTTCTCTTCAACCAAATCCTCTAGACCGCAGAATGCAACGGTGAACATTCCAAGGCGCACTCCACCAACTAGGGGTGTCAACCCGGCCCCAGTTCTCGGTTATTAGCCAAAACCGTGAACCAAAACCGGGGTACCCGGTTATTGATTTTGGAAAACTAAAATCGGGTAACCAGTTCCCGATTTCCCAATTCCAGTCCCGATTTTTCAGTATTTTTTGACATCCCTACCACCAACTATCAAGCCAGAAGCTCTTCTCCATTGCATCTCTCATTAATGGATTCTTGCTCTGCCAAATCAATGCAAACTCCTCAAAAGTGTCATGAAATGTGATTTCAATATGTTCCAGAAAATGAACAGAAAAATCCATTATCTGAAAACTGTCAATACCAAAAAATTGTAGACAAATTATAAAGAAAGATTAAAATGTTGTTAAACCCAGAAATAAGTACCATTGCACATGGACCCTTTTTTTTTAAAAAAAAAATAATAATAATTTTAATTTTAATTTTTTTTTTTTTTTTTACTATTGTTTTTGATTGGGAGGTTGTGTCGAAGATTTACTTATTTATTTATTTATTTGTGTTGGAAGAAGTCACATGTTTTTCTTTAAAATTAGAGGAGTGTTAAAGAACTAAATAAATGAACTCAGAAAAATTTTCAAACTGACTGGCATAGGTTTTTTAATTAAAAAAATGCAATTCTCTCTCCATTGTCTACCACTCACGGTCTACCATGTCAGTTTGAAAATTTTTCTGAGTTCATTTGTTTGGATCCCTAACACTTCCCTTAAAATTAGAGGTTAATGCCGTCTAAATGGAACCGTTAGTTCATTTTAAAAGACAACGTGGTGTGTGTTAAAAATTTTGCCAACAATCTTCACCATCCATTTTATAATCGCAGATATGCGGTGGTACTTCAATTGTAATTGTACTGCATATAAGCCAGATCCGAAGGGGTGTAATGCTCTTGATTATTTAAGGGAAAAATAAAAGAATATTTATTAGATATAATTCATGAAATAATTAAGTAAAAAAATTAATTTCTTAAATATTTTATCAATTATAAATAGGAAATATTAGAAACCCCGTGTTATTACCCTAAATATCTTTTATTATTATTATTATTATTAATTTTTATTTTCAAGTAGATTAGGCACGGGAGGCGATCCGTCGATGGGATTGGATGGTGTTTATTTGACTTGTGTTAAGCAGTGAAGCGTGTGGCACAAGGTTCAAGTGATCTAGCATTTTCTTTTTTATAAAATAATATTCACTTAAGATTAGGAAGACATTAGAAGAATACCTGAAGAACACCTAATATTCTCATATTTGATATTAGTCTTATGAGAGCCGTTTCTATCAATGATATAGCGCCTTTAATGGGAATTTGATATGTTAGGTAAAAATATTGTATGTAATATCATAGACTTTTTCATTCATTTTAATTCAATGTTCACAGCTCATTTTCGAGCTCTCGACATTAGTCTCTAAAATTAACCAAGATGGTGGTTCCTGTGATTTTGCCAATGAGTATTTTGTCAATAATGTATTTTGTTAAGAAAAAAAAAAAACATTTATTTGGTGCAGAGGATTATATCATTTTTTGGTGTTTCAACCTTAGGATTTGCTCCCTATTCTCTGAGGGTGTAAAACACCCTGTTTATACAAACTTGATTGAAGTTATCCTCATTTGTTGATATATAAATTGAGAAATGATGCATACACTTTTACTCTCCCATGCACATTTATGATGTGATGCTAAAAATCATTATTAGATTCATCTATTTAAAGAGTAATGGTGATTTGAGTGTCACGTCAAATAATATATTTAAGAGTCCGATAGTCTTTGTAGTATTTCCCATATAATTTTTTAATTCTTTTAGATAAAGTGTTTAAAGAAAAGAAATGGTAAAGAATTGTTTGGCCATCATTGCAGTTTAGAGTTAATCGGCGCGCAGGTCTTGTGGTGCATCATTTCTTTAGCCTCAAGAGGTTGAGTGGGGGATGCCCCATGACTTACTTTGCCCAAGACCTACTAACAATGGGTCAACTTTTTAAGAGTAATTCTAGAAATTTCTCGTGTCACTCTTGTATCCTTAAAAAAATGAGGTGGCTTTTAAAATCATCATTTGATTAAAATCTAATAATGATCAATCACAAGCTCAATGATGATTTTAAAAGTCATATCATCCTTGAAATGACACAAAAGTGACACAAGAGGGACTTAGCATTACTCGCTTTTTAAGGTTAACCAAAAAAAAAAAAAAATTAACGTATTTGCTGTAAAAAGATTATAGTAATTTTTTCAATCATCCAGATTTAATTTTAAGTTTTACATCAAATTTACAGTGCATTGATTTTTTTTTTTTTTTTTTTGTTTAATCACCTAAACCAAATCTAAAAGGAATATATTAACATTCGCAACATCCTACATAAAAAATAAAAATAAAAAATATGTTATTTTACCAGTTATTTTAAAAATTTAAACTCATATGAAAGTGTATAAATTTAATAATTATTTAAATTAATATTTGAATACTCACCCTCACAATTTTCATGAATAAATTAGGTCAACTGTAAAGTTAGGTTATATATATATATATATATATATATATATATATATATATGTTTTCATATCAAGTTAAATATTTTTATTAAATATTAGGATTCTTTAGCCCAAGCCCAAGCATATTTTTGTCAAATGTAGTCTACATATGGCCGAATTAAGTATTAGGCTCAAGCAATTTACCATGTATGAATGAGTAGTAGTAGAGAGGTTAACCCCCTTCGGAGAGATAAACGGTTTATGATTTTTTACCAAAAGTACATTAATATACATATTTGAATATCACTCTAACCCAAAAGTTTAAGTTAAAAGACTTAACCGCTTAGGTTCACTTATGTATATTAACTATATTTTTTCTTTATATTTTGTCAATGTAAAACTTAACACTCACGAATGTATTCACAACAAAACGGAAACTAGTTTTATTAGAATCAAATGATCCCCCCCGGGGGAGTTTTACCAAAACATGAAAATTTTCAGCTCTCTAATTAGAAAAGAAATACACAATCTTCAATCAAAAGCACTAGCAATTAGAAAGGAAAATGTCAAAAAATAAGTTGTTATTTCACCAGTTATTTTAAAAGTTTAAACTCATATGAGAGTGTATAAATCTAATGAATTATTTAAACTAATATTTTAATACTCACCCTCACAGTTTTCAAGATTGGGTCAACTGTAATGTTAGGTTCATACACATATCTTTATTTTGATATCAAATTAAATATTAGGACTCTTTAGCCCAAGCCCAAGTGTATTCTTGTCAAATGCGGACTGTGTAGTCTACATATGGTCCAATTAAATATTAGGTTCTATCAGCAGTTTACCATGTATGAATGACTAGTAGTCAGAGAGGTTACCCTCTTTTCTTCTTTTGGCACACCCATGTGAGTCATGACCCAAGCATTATTCTTGCCTAATTGGACTAATCTCTCGAATTGCATTACATTACCTGTGAATTAATTTGTTATGAGTGCACTTGCAAGTGTTGAAAATAGAGACATGTTATAGAGATAAACGGAATAAAAACGTGATGGAGAGATAAACAGTTTGTGAGTTTTTAGTAAAAAGTACAATAATAAACATATTTGAACATCACTCTAGCCTAAATATTTAAGTTAATGGGCTTGGATCTATTTAAATATATTAACTACTATTTTTCTTTATATTTTCTCAGTATGAAACTTAACACCACAAGACTAACTATTCTTTATTAGAATCAAATGATGACCCACAAGACTAACTATTCTGTATTGTGAGACCAGATAGACATTAAGCCCAATCACTCCCTACAAAAGGCATGAAACAGAGTTTTACCAAAACAAAGGAAAATTTTCAGCTCTCTAATTATTAGAAAAGAAATACACAATCTTCAATCAGCAGCACTAGCACCAGTGTCATGTGACTCATGTGAGCTTGAGATGGCTCAACTCATCAGAAATTTGAAGCTTGAGAAGACTCAACTCCTCCTCCAACTTACTCAACTCCACCTTCAACTTCAACTTCCTCTCTTTCACACTCTCCAACTCAGCCTTCTGCCACTCAATAAGCTGAGCCATCTCCTCCAAGCTCCTCTTCATCGAAACCAGATCCACCGGCACCGCTTCCCCACCACTATAACATCCCACTTGGGCCGCCTCTTCCACAACCTGACCAGGTGAACTCGGACTCAACTCGCCAGACTCACCTCCATCGTCTTCAATTGTCACAGATTCACCGCCAAACCGGACTTGTTTCACAGCTGAATCGTCCGTGGACTCGGTTGGGAACACTGGGTCGAGTTTAAACCCGTCCTCTTTGAAGCTCAACCCACAGACCCTTATCTCATCGTCACCATTGTTATTTGTCTTCAACTGCTTGAACCTTTCTTCAACACTGGGCAGCCCCTGCAAGACATTCTCTACAAGAAAATCCGAACCCCCGCAATTCTTGAAGACGGGATGCTTCAACAATGTCTCTGCCGAGGGCCTCTTTGATGGGTCTTGCTGGAGACACGAAACCAGCACGTCTCTGAAAGGCTTGGAGAGATTCTTGAGCTTTGAAGGAGAGGGGAGAGACAGAGGAGGGCGTCCATGGGCCAATTCTAATGCAGTGATCCCTAAGGACCATATATCAGCCTTTATACCGTACCCCTGTTCTGAGTGTACGCAATACAGAGCGTCCGTTTGCTGAATTGAACTCCAAGAATCGTAGATTGATGGCAACACTCCAAAGTATGCAAGCTTCACCGACCCATTTGAGTCAATGAGGATTTTACCGGCATTGATGTCTTTGTGAGGTTGTTGTTGGCTGTGAAGATAGGACAAGGCGGTTAGAGTTTCTTTGAGAATTATGGCAATGCAGGGCTCGGGTAGGCCGTCTGGGAAGGAATAAGACATTATGGATTGTAAAGAACCGGCGGACATGAATGGCATCACCACCCAAAGGCGATAATCAACCTGGAAGGAACAGTGAGCGCTTAGGATATTTGGGTGGGACAGAGGCGGTGGGTTTGATTGCCACCGCCATGATTGATCAACATCGATGATTTTGATTGCCACCACCGTGGAGTTCATGGGCAGGCAGACCGCCTTGTAAACAGAAGTGCTAGCACCAACACCAGCTTCATCAAGAATCAAGTAGTACTTTGAGTCCAATGGGTATTGGACGATCCTTTTAGCCTCTTCTTCTTCTTCGTAAGCCATGGAATCGCGTACTGATGATCTTGGATGGGTTTGTTGGATTTGTTTTAATGGGTTTAATTCTTGGATAAGGCGGGATAATGAGAGCAAGACGATGACATATATATATATATATATTATGAAAAGGATGGGGAAAAAAGAAAGTAGGGAATTTAGAGGTTTTCTGGTGCGAGTTGAAAAACAGAGACGGTTAGACCGGTAA
>NC_081543.1:4767481-4872442 GCF_901000735.1 Corylus avellana
CAAAAAGAAGTAATCACTGTATTTTTTATTAATCTTGACCACTATCTCTTTACATAAGGGCTAATTAGTAGATTAATTACCTAAGTAATTTGTAGCAAATGTCATCTCAATTTTGTCTTCAGAGAACTCCAAATTCTGAGAGAATATTCCAGCATTGTTTCTGCAAATTAATATTATTTTATTTGATAATTAGTATCATATAAAAAGAAGCAATTAATAATTAATGAAATAATTAAACAATTAATACTCACATGAGAATGTTAAGGGGTAATCCTAGTGATAAGAAGTCAGCACAAAATCTCTTGACAGAAGTCAAACAACTCAAATCAGTCTCCAACAAAATAATCTCAGCCTCTGGACTCTCCTTCTGAATTGCCTCCTTCACTGCACCTGCCCTCCTCAGATCCCTCGCCGGAATCACAATCCTCACTCCTCTCTTCGCTAACACTCTCGCCGTCTCAGCTCCGATCCCGGACGTCGCCCCTTTTACAAAATAAACAAAACCCACCAAACCTTAATTATATATATGCATGAGAGAATTTATTTATTTACTTTTAATTCATAGCTAGCACAATAAATAAATAATCCAGAAAGCAGTGATCTAGTTAGGACCAATGAGAGACGGGTATTCAATAGAGACAAAAATCCCATATCTTGCTACAGCCAAAAAGAACCACTGATATAGAGATCCATCTTATAGTATATTCCTTTTCCTTGTAGCAGAATATTTCAGAAAAATATGAACCTACCTATCTTATAAAAACCAAACACTTTGTCTGAATATATTATGGAATTCAACCTATCGCCAAAACGACTTCTCTTACATGCAACCATCACCAAAAAGACAACGTGTGTGTGTGTGTGTATAGAAAGAGAGAATATTGTTGTCGGAGACAAACCAGTGACAATAGCAGTGAGTTGGGAAGGGAGAAAGGAGGAGCAATCCTCTGTGACTTCTTCGGCGGTGGAGTTGGAGCCATAGCCACTTGGGCCTGCAATTCCTGCAAGGTATCTCAGCGTTTCCTTCATGAGGGCACCAGCTGCCAACTTTTTGGGTCTTTTGCACAGCAAGAGAGAGAGAGAGAGAGAGAGAGAAAAAGATAGAGAGGGTTTTCGTTGGAGGCCACCTACATACGTACATATAGGACACAGAGATCACCAGTGACAGTTTTCGGCTAGTTTAAGGACCACCCTAACTAGGTGGTCTCACCCAATGAAAATTGTCGTTTCATAGCAAGTCAGAAGCTTGTGAACAAATAATTCGATGGTCCACCTATTTTAGGTGGTCCTAGAACCACCGGAAACATAGGGCGGAAGTAGAAGTACTGTGGCTGCAAAAAACGCACCATTATTTTTGTCTTTGTTTCTCATAATTACTGTCTGTCCTTATTTTGTGGTGGGTTTTACAAATTGTTATTTCCAGGCATGCTTTTTGCTATTTCCCATAATATATGAATGAAGTAGTAATTTCTTTTTTTTTATTGGAACCAAAAGGGTTGGTTAATTAGGTAACTTTGTTGTGAAGGGATAAATCTCATGAGAAATTAAGGCTGATAATGGTGAAAGAGAAATTAACGTGGGTTTATTATAGGTTGGTGGTAGGACTGTAGGAGTAGGTGGTCAATCGAAATAGAGGAAAAGATTTGGTGAATAGTGGAAAAGATTCATCGATACCCAAATCTCTTTTGTTTTCTCATTGGTTTGGTGACAAATTTTTTTTTAGTCTTCACATACGGACACCTTAATTCAGATCTTTTGGTTGACAATGAATATCAGAATATCTCTTATTTTATATATATTTAAAATAATATTTTAAAAAATAATTTAATCTTCATAATCAAATTCTTTTGGCTGACTCATACAGATTTCAATCCAATCAAATTGTTACATGTGTAATATTTAAGTTAGTGTGATGTCGACACTAACAAAATTTATTAAATTAGTAGACATAATTTGACTATAAAAACTAAATTATTCTTTTAATATATTTCAAAGATTTTTAAGTTTATTTTGATAGATATGGAGTTCTACATGGATTATTCTTATTTTTTTTAAAATTATATATTTTTATTTAAAAATCATTCTCCAAATTTGTTTGTTTTCTGATTGGTTTGGTGAGAATTTTTTTTTTGTCTTCACGTACGGACAGCTCGTAATTCAAGATCTTTTGGTTGACAATAAATATCTCTTACTAAATTTAAAATTCTACTCGTGCTGCATGCAGGGGCTGCTCCAAATATTAATTTAAATTAATGAGACTTTTTTTATTATATGTATTTAAATATTAATTACATAATTTTAAAGTTATTGGTTGAGCTAGATATAAACTTATAAAGTTTATGATTTAGAATTTTGGGTTTGATCAACCGTTATGCTTATAACCTTTGTAGGACACTAGGACCTAGACAGAGCAGCCCAGATCCAATCTATCACTAATGTTTTCTTTACAGAGAGTATAGTGCTCTCTTTCTCTCACCTCTAGTTTTTTTTTTAATTGAACAAGGAAAAGGTTATAGAGAATGATCATTTTTACTCCTGATGTGAAAAGAAGAAGTAGACGATCCTAAAAACAAAAAGGATTGGACTCCCCAACGATAGACCTAAAACAAACTAAAACAGTGCGAAAATAATTATAAAGGATAGGAAATAAGTCAAACAAATGATTCGGTCCTCTCAAGGGGCCGTGTAAGGCGGTTACAGAAGCAAAAGGGGCACAGATTAAGGCAAGTCTATCTGAACCCCCACTTGTAAATAGCAACAACCATTGCGAAGAGGCTAAAGTGGTAGAAGCATTGTTAGAGTATGAATCCAAGACTGTTGAAGAAAGAGGCACCAACACCAAATTAGTTACAAAAGTCTCAACTAAATATTCAATCCAATATAAATCATTGAGACAGTAACCCACAAAACACAAAAAATACCAAAATATATACAAATAAAACTACGAAAATACAATAGGAAAGCAACAAAAGACTAGAAAACAGTAGCAACGGTCGGGAAACGGAGTGGGAAGTCACTGGCCGGAGCGTGCGAAACACGCACCTGCAAATGAGATCCACGTGCTAGCGCATGGTGGTCGGATCGGGCCGGAGAAGGCCGTGTTGGGAAGTTGAGAGGCCAACGATCATGGTGGATATGAAGGTCGGAATTCCTTCATACCATCGAGGTCGGTGGACTTCTAATGTCTTTTACCATAAAGCTCATTTCTAAAAGGTAACATGTAATTGTTAGAGTATATTATGGAGTTCAAGATTCGATCTTTAGACCTCTAGGTCTGATACCATGTTAAACTATCAGTTATCCAAAAAATTTAAGTTGATAGGAATAAGTAAATTTAATCACTTAATAATTACTTTAACTCTTCTCACGTGTAGGCTTAAACTTTTTTTTAATAGGTCAGACCCAACACATATAACACTTTCTATTAGAGAGTGCTCTCCCTCTCTTTCCTGCTAACTTGAGTGTTGGAATTCCTACAATTCACCAGAGGAAATAAGCTTATGATGTTTTCTACAGATAAAAAATGAAACTCGTTTCTAAAAAGCGGCTTGAAGTTACTATATATAGTGGTATGAGCACCACCAACCTTGAACCTCAAAACCAGAAAAGTATGGTATATATTTTAAGGGTGTGCACTCAAACTCAAAAACTTGAGAAAACAAAAAACATCAGTTTTAATTATACTTCTATTACTGTGAATTGACGTCAAGTCATTTCACATAAAATTTGAAAAAAAAAAAAAAAAAGAAGAGAGAGAGAGAAAGAAAGAGTCTACTTCACATGAGTTTTTATGAATTATGGGGTACATGCATGCACCCAAAAATGATGGGTTGAGTACCTCTCACACGTGGACATCTAGAAAATCTCACGGAGAATTCATGCAAATCGTGAACATTTGAATATTTATCGCGAAAAAAAGAATCATGCAGCAGAAGCCTATATATATATATATATATATTGGAGACAAAAGTGCTTTTGCTGCGTGCCACCGTGCCACTCACGTCTCCTTTTGTCCCTATGCCCAAAAATTTCATCCGTTGCCGTTGAGAAATGATGGCCGGTGTTGGAGGTTGACGGGCTAAAAGAGAGGCAATGAGGTTGACTCCTCAACAATGGAGTTGTGAAGTGGCATTGCACGAGGGCCCCATTGTGTTTCCCAATTTGCATACACCTCTCATCAACCTCCTCTTCCATCTCTCTCTTTTAGTTTCACATGCCATCGATCTTCTTCATTCTTTCATATATATTTTCATATATATGCTCCAAAAAGTGTAAAAGGTAAAAGATTGATTGGATGTACCCATTTGCACTCTCCTGATCTACATACATGCTTGTTGGATACAAAAGCCATTTTTTCATGTCTCAAAAGCTAAAAAGCTAAAGAGGATTAGCCTTGATTAAAGATATATAATTAGCACGATAAACTAAGCATTGTGTTTTCCTTTGAATTTGGTTGAAAAAAATACATCATGTTGAGGTGTAATAATGTTGTTTTGATCACGTGAACAACTCTTAAAAAAATGTTTTATAGAGTGCGGTTTCGAATATAATAAAAAGACTTTGACTTTCTTCACTGAACACCGATTAACTTTTCAAATGAGATGTTCAAAAATTCGATTCATCTAAAGGTATTAGAACTCAGGTAATGGGTTCGAATCGCAAGAACATCACGGTAAGTGAAATATTGCTGCTTTGCTTACGTGGATGATTCTTAGAACATGTTTTACAAGGTGTGATTTCTAATTTAAGACCTCCCCGCGAACCCCTCCCAATTAAACACTCCACTAATACTTATTGTCAAAATATATGGACGTGATCTCTTTTCCATTTTTTTTTTTAACATACCCTTTACGCTATTATAAAAATTAAAAAATAATTAAAAAAATAACTGAAAAAAAGAAGTGGAAAACACCATCGATGGCCGAACTGCCGCCACAAACATGGTGCGGCAAAAGTCCATTGACAAATTAGATAAAGAGGAAAGTTCCTTTGAAAGTGTGGCTCGATCTGTTCATTTATCCCACTTTGCTTTTGTGCCTTCCTTTTCTTTTTATCTCCGTAAAATCTTATTGGTTTTGTTTGGAATGACGGTGGCTCTTCAATGAAACTGATGGACCAATAGGAGGGTCAGTGGAAACCATTCAATCACACAGAACGTGGGTTTTAAACAAAGTTATCAATTGCTCAGCAAATAAAATAAAATAAATAAGAAAAGTTCTCAAATTGGATTCCAAATGGGTACCTATTTTCAAACCCACCATTTTCTCGTCTTGTCTTCTTCCATCATGCACTTGTCAATTAAAAAACTCTTGGTCATAGTTAAATCCTAATGATCTTAATAATCTTCACCAACAACTCCACCAAATCAATCTAAAGAAAATGCATGTGTTAGAGGTTAAGCATAACCATTAGCCACCTAACCAAAGAAAGCGAGTCTTTTTATTTCTTTAAAAAAAATGCTTGGAATATTATAACTTTCACCACAAATTTTCTTACAAAACTTACGTGACAGTTTACATGAATCTCGCATGAAAGATTTTGGCAACAAAATCTATCAAGTAGTTGACATGGTAATTAAGTATCACATAAACCACCACGTTAGTTTATAAAAAGAGTATATTCAATTATCATTTCAATAGGTTGATGTGACGACGACTGTCCGTCATTAAATTTTTGCATTTTTTCAACAAAGCCAATATGCAACAAAAAGCCGTGTCAACATTTTCTACTATTGTTTGAACAAGCCAATTAGAATTTTTTTTTTTTAAAAAAAAAAAAAGAAATAAAGTTAAGAAAATTGTAATGGCCTTAAGATTATAGGAGGGCCCAGATGTTACAATGTCTCCCTCTAACACAAAATTTTTCCTACCTGAATTGATGCATTCAACAAAGCTAAAAAACCAATCTGCCGACAAACCCTAAAATTTTTCTCTAGATCGATCATGTCAACATATCTTTTTGTCATCCATGAAGATTAACAAAAGGTTACTTGGAGAAAAAAAAAGGTCCAGCACAATTTTGATGAGTGCAAGCCCCACGTGCCACATGCCAATCAGACGAGGACAAGTGGGAAGGCCCCACGCCCGCACGAGCCAATCACGGAAAGGAAGTGGGGGTGGGCCATAGCTGCTGAGGCTAGTGTCCCCCTTTGATTAGTATGGCTTTTAAAATAGATGATTAGTTATAAATTATTAACGAGATAATCATAATTAGATGATCCATGTTAAGCAATAAACTATTGTTTGCTTGGTCCCTTGAATGGGAAGATTTGATGAAAAGTTTGTTTGTCTTTATCTCCATGCAATTAACAAATATAACCAAAAAGAAGAGAGATTTTAATTTATAATTAATCAATGTCCAAGGAACAGAAGAAAATGTAGATGAGAAAGATGGATCAGGATCTCCTCCAATTGCGGATAAATTGGAGATTCTCCAATTGTTAATCATGGACATTTATTTTAAATTCAATGGTTTATAAAATCATTTAAACTTCGATAAAACAAAAGTCAGCATTTAATGACTCGGTTATACAAAAACAGCTCGCATTTTATAAACTATTTGATTTAAAATGAAAGGTCACGATTAACAATTGGAGAATCTCCAATTTCTCCTCAATTGGAGGAGATCTCAATTCAAGAAAGATTGGCTTATATAAAAGGTTTGTTTTAAAACATCAACATATCTGCCTCCTAACCGACATTGAAAAACACAAACAACCAAATAAATGTGGTTACATGAATTGCTTGTTGAAAATTAGGGTGGTGGAAAAGGAGACACTTGAAATCATCACCACAATCTTAATCAAAGACAACATCATGTGTTTCCCACATTGCACTAAGTGGTTTTATACTTGGGTGTTTGGGAGTTTGGAGAATTGGACTTTAAGCGGTTAAGCCTAACAAGGAGATAGCCTAATACCATGTTCATTTTCTGTTTCTTTAATTTGATTATTCAATGACCCCTTTCCATATCTAGAATACCCAATAAATTATTATTATTTTTTTAAAAAAGAAGCAAATAAGTTGGTCCTCATAAGAACATGATTCATAACTGCATATCAGATATTTTATAAATTGGTTTGAATTACAGGCAATTCAAGCAATCTCACAAAGAGAGGGATTGTGGAGCCTACTTGACTCCAGGCAAAGCTAAGATTATTCTGACAGCGTATGATAACAGCAGAAACTAAAAATTGAATTTTGAAAAGTGAATCCAGGAATAAAGAAAATAACAAATAGGGAAAAGAAAAATCTTGATTGCCCCAGTCAATCCACAAGCTATGGATTGATTGTCATAAATTTACCATCTGTAAAATAACAGTTTGGTCAATTTTTTCCTGCATCACTACCTACCTAATAACCATGGATCGGGATCTCTTACAATTGACTGTCCAAATTACACGCAATTCAGGT
The DNA here is from genome assembly GCF_901000735.1 of Corylus avellana. Taxonomy (NCBI): domain Eukaryota; kingdom Viridiplantae; phylum Streptophyta; class Magnoliopsida; order Fagales; family Betulaceae; genus Corylus; species Corylus avellana. The sequence goes on from NC_081543.1 coordinate 4,774,894, forward strand.
AGCTCCACAGATAAAGGAAATGCAAAGCCTACCTGTTTGATAACCATGGATCAGAATCTCTTATAACATGCAATTCAAACAACCCCACAAGACAACAGAGCCTTCTGGTCCGAATACCAATTATGAAAATGCAACTAAACTTAATTTCACCTTGAAGTAAATTTGGGAGATACTATCAATATGGTGTGAATCATGTGTATCAAAATGAAGAAGCTCATTGAATACCATTCTCTTGTGACTCAAAGCTAAAACTTTTGTGCTGTAAAAGCATAATTGAAGCTCCTCAATGCCAATTGACCTCCAGCTTGATTTTGGGTTCCAGTCCAGAGTCCAATCATTTAGTGGTTGAAAAAAGGCAAAATGAAAACCCATTGCCCTCTTTGCCTCTATTGGGCAATGGGCCTGAACTAGACAACTAATAGTAGGTCAAAGAGTTAGAGCCACCACTGTTGTGTTTGGGATCCAGCTCGAGTTCCCCATGCTTTTCTGGTTTCAAAATCATCACCTTTGTCTTTTCTTCTTGCACAAGAGGAACACCATTAAAATCAATGGTAAAGATCTATGATTTAATTGGTGGGAAATGAGGAGAACAGAAAAACAGAGAATTATTAACTTTACTCGAACTATAATCTAAACAAAATAATTACTCAAGATAGTACAACCAATTAGGTGTCACATTTTATTAAGCAATTTTTCTTTTTCATTTTTTCTCTTATAATAAAACAAAAGTCATTAATCAGTTTAAATCTTATCTTCTGTTTATGTGAGCCAAGACTCATTCCATTAAGATAAAAGATCTATTACAATTAGTATGTGTGAATTTCACAGAAAATTAGGGGATATGATTTCTTATGATAGATTTTAAAATTACGTGAATTTAGGTCGTTTCTTGCACCAAACAACTTGGAAAATGCTACATGTTGAAAATGGGTACCATGTTCCGAGGCAGCCAAAAAAATTTACCCTCAAAAGACTTATTCTTCACTTCTAAAGAGACATTCCAAAAAAAAAAAAAAAACAAAAAACAAGTTTTTGCTCAAAACTTTTCTATAGGATAAAATACAAGAACCCGATGAAAATATAATCAATTCTCATTGGTAATATGAAGCATTTTCAAGCTGTTCGATGCAAAAAAAAATGACACCAGTTCACTTAATTTTAGAATTTACATTTTCTTTAAAATTGTAGAGAGTCGTTATCCAAGATTTGGTGTTTATCTTAGACAAGATTCATTCCATGTAGATAAGAAAAGATTTACTACAATTAGAGCCTTGTCTGGCAAATGATTTTACATTTGTTACTGTAATAGAAAGTGATTGATGTGATATAAAGTTTTGAATTTTTTATATGAAAAAAATTGAAAAAGTTTTGTTTTGTAGTGATTGGGTAAAGTCTTAAGCTATTGAAGTTATTCGGTGGGAGCAAGTGAGTTCTAGAAGCTCTTTCTTAAACCGTCTAAATTTTAATAATTTTTTTTTTTAATAAGTAATTTTAATAAATTTCAGGCTGCTTAATTTTTAGGGATGTAAATCCAAAACTTGGGTCTTGGGCAGGTGCTAAACATGTCTTGCAAGCAGACCATGGGCCTTCGGCCCAGAAAAGAAGAAGATCCTGGGCCTTGACCCCCAAAAAAAAAGACGAGAAATAGAAAGAGGACCAAAACGGCGCGTCGAGAGGGTAGTCCTTCGGATCCTTTCACAGACTTCGTTTCGTTTTCACGGCAATCGTCCGATTCTCCGGGAAAACAAGCCCTAGGGTTTTCGAATTCCATGGCTTCCCATTCCCATCTCGAAGAGGTAGTAATAATTCCTACAATCCTTTAGCTATTTATTTTCGTTTATGTTAGCTTCTCTTTTTTTTTTTCTTTTTTTTTTCTTTTTTTTTTAACTTGAATGTGTTCTGTGAAACTCAGGACGATGATTTCGGAGGCGATTTTCCTGGGACTCACAATGCCAGGCGTTCAGGTTAGTTCGATTTCTCTGTATCCAAACGCTGATTCTTGAAATGTGGTTTTCTTAGTTTAAAATTGTTTAATTTATTTTTTTGGTACAAAATAATTTAGTGGATAAGAGAAGCTTTGGGGATCTCGAGGACGATGAAGATGATATCTTTGGTTCAAAGAAGGTATTGTTCAGCTTCTATGATTTACATGTCTGTATGTATGCATGTGTGTAGGTTGTCGGTGTAATTGTGAGAGAGAGATTAGGAATGAGCTAGTAAATGTTAATGAAGCAATGGGAGATAGTAGGGAGTGTAACTGAGAAGTGTCATGACGAATCGTGATTATAAAGTGTTGATACGTGTTTTGCTGAAAATTTGAGAAGGTTGAGATTGGTGAAGTGAATTTTTTATTCGCAGGGAACTCATAGATTCCTGTCTATTGTTGATCTTCAATGGTTCCAAATCATGAATCTTTTATCCGAAGGAGTGGCACTATTTTGGGGCCTCAAATTTGAATTGGACCATGATACTTTTGTATGCTTCCTCTTTTGTAATGTTTATTTAGAAGATTGGTATATGATTAGGGACTGACTATACTTATAAAAAAAAGAGGACTGACTATATCTCTAAATGTAGTTTGCATGTTGCTTGGACTAGATCTTGAAAATACTGGTTTAAGTATTGTTTTGGACTTAACTGATTTAGGAAACATCTTTTTCTGAGTTGCAAGCCTAATTCTTGGACTCGCCTATTCAATTCTTGAAAATTTTACTGGGAGATGAATGGTGTGAGTCTGCCCCATCAATCTTTCATTAGTTATGACTCTGTCCCTCCCATGCATGCCTAATTCTTATTTTTTGAACTAAAAAAAAACTAGAAATGACTGAAAAAAGAAAAGAAAAGGATTATAGGGTGGTTATTCCTATGATTTGTGGAGATCTGTCACCAATTACTTGAGATTGGGAGAAATCAAGAAGCTCTATGTTAGACACAGGGATGCATTGCATCTGATAAACTTGCATCAGTGATGCATCACCTTTTTCAGGCTCTATGTTTTCTAGTATTTCTCTATAATTCAACATTTGGATTCTTCTTTATTCCACATAATTTCATTGTATAAATTAATATTTTGCACACCTTATATGTTTTCAAGTCTTTACCTACCCCGGATGCTGATCTTTCTCGTATTACACTCCTTCTCCGTATGGTATTCTTGTAGCGGATGAATGTCATTTGCATATTTTGAGGATCATCATTTCTTTGTTCAACATGCAGAGTAAAACAAAATTAGATGAAACTGCTCCTGGTGTAGCAACGGGGATGATTTTGTCTCTTCGTGAAAGGTATTGCAAGAAATATGTAATGATTTCTATCTTATGAATGTAATTGTATGCCTTCAATTGTTAGATTGCATCGATCCTTGTTTAAGTCTAATCTTTATTTTCTTTTGCAGTCTTCAAAACTGTCAGGATAACCTTGCAACATGCCAAGTATGTATTCATACCTCTCAATTGATACCATCTCTTTGTTCCCTCATTGTCATTCTGTAGGTAGCATCTATCAGTTTAGGTGCTGTTATATGTTAAATGTTGATCTTAAGGGAAATGATTGCTACCACAACATTAGGGAGGAAATTTCACATAGAAATTTAATCTGTACACGTTGTGCAGGGTAGTTATCTTGTTTCTCAGTTTTATATGAGTAAGGTACTTTTTAGAGGAACAAGAAGCCCCTTGGCCAGTAGACAAGTGTTTTTTTAAATCTTTTTATTTACGAATAATGTTGATTTTTTTTTTTATTGGTAAGTTACACACGCACCCAGTGGGACTTGAACCTATGACCTCACCCTTCACCTTGCAACAAAGGGAGGAAGTACCATTTCAGCTAAAGCTCATTGGCTAATGTTGATTTTTTTAAAAAAATATTATTATTATTATTTTTATTTTCTAACTATGATCTTTTAAATTTTAATGTATGTCATACTGAAAAATTGAAAATTTTGGTTATACTGTAAGAATTCAAATTTTAAGTATGGTGATTTCTAGCGTTTCAGGGATTCTGACATCAATTAAAACTGTTGAGTATGCTAATTCGTATATTTTACTTTTTCATTAGATGGTTCTTTCTTTTTTTTTTACCAATTAAAGGGAGGCAATTTCTACCTAATTTGTAACAAATTATGTTATATCAAGGCTAATACCTATCCAACCCATTTCATGAGCCAATTAACAAACCAACATATCTATTTGTTACAAATAATATCTTTGTTGTTGCATTGAAGCCTACGAATGTTGATTAATCTGACCAACGTTAAACTCAGTAACATGAAATTGTTGAATAATTGAAATGAGGTTATTCAGGATTGCACATTGATTGCTAAGATTAGACATTGAGTTTCTGGTAGTAGATCCATAATATTAAGAAAAAAAATGTTAGGTTGTTATAGAAGTCCAAATTTCATTTTGTATCGAATAGTGTGATAAATCATCAGTTGTCCAAAAATCTTAAGTTGATAGAAAATGATGAAATTAATAATTTAAATTAATATTTTAATACCCTTCCTTGCCAATAGGCTCAAACCCTCTCTCAATAAGTGATACCTAACATGTGGAATATTTAATTAAAATGGGGATAAACTATAGAGTTAGGCTTCAAATTTATTTATTTTGCTACCATGTTAAATTACCAATTGACTCAAGAGCTTAAGCTGATAGGAAATAGTATATTTAATTGTTTTAACTAATTTTCAACACATTGTTACAAATTTATTGTCTTTAATATCCTCAACATCTTCATAATGTATAAGAATCAATAGTCACCTTAATATTGATTGCTTCACTTACATTCGTAACCCTGATTGTTAACTTCTGTTAAATGTCTTCATATAGCAGTGATTAGTGCATCCTTTTAAGTTATACATATCCTGAAGGGCAAGTCTTCTTGCACTTGGAATGTCAAAAAGCAAATAGGGTTAAAATACATTAAGCTCTTTGAGTATAATCTATAATAACTGGGTTTTTGCAACTTACAAAATATTAACTTCTTCAACTTTGTAAATTCAGATCAATAAACTTCAACAGTAGTAGAGAGGGACACTTAGATAGTTTTCTCAAGGCCACACTTGCACTTGCATCACTTGGGATGTTATCGTGCAAATTTTATAAGTGCTACTCCTTTCGAATTTAAAGTTGAAGAGTTTCATGCTGCCCGCAAAAGTGAATGGTGATTATACTTAATATATGATTCTGCCTTCCCTCCAAACAATTACTCGGTCACTAAAGTATGATTTTGTCAATTCAGGCCGAACTTGAAGCTTCAAAATCTGAGATTCAAATGTGGCATTCTTCATTTCAGAATGAATCGTTCATACCTGCTGGGACTTCTCCTGGTTAGATTTCCTTAAATAGTTCATCTATTATTTATTTATTTTACTTATCAAGAAAAAATTATTTATTTATTTATTTATTTATTATACAGTGTATGTGTAAATGTGCGGTTCTAAGATTTAAGTCCTTTTGTTATTATAAACAATTGATTTTCCCTTCCTTTGTAGAACCTAAATCAGTGATCGATTATCTTCAGACTCTGAAATCCTCTGACGAGTCATTGAGGGAACAGGTTTGGTATTTAATGCTACCTTTTTCATTTTTTTCCTCATGAAAAGCCACTATTGATTATCTACGATTTCATTCATGTTTTCTTCTTGTTATCAGCTAGAAAAAGCAAAGAGAAAGGAAGCTGCATTCATTGTAACATTTGCAAAACGGGAGCAGGAAATAGCAGAGTTAAAGGTAAGAAATTTTTTCTTATATTTTTTATACTATTTCTTGAAGTATGTAGTGTCATTTTGCATCTACGAATTTCTTTTTTTAATCATAACAGAACTCATTCTAAAGAGAAGAGGAACAATTTGAAGAGAATTTAAAACAAATAACAGAAATAATAGTCATTGATGAAATTAAAGGAACATAGGACGAATTATAACTTTCATATAGTTCTCTTGCAAAATGGCTCCCTTGGCATGAAGGTCTGTTAGAACATATGCAAGTCTTAAGAAGATCTACTATATTTTTTTGTAGCAATGTCCTAAGGTTTTTAGATGAAGTTGCATAATTTCAGTAAGCTTCTAGGATTGTGGCTAGCCTATTTATTGAAATAAGAACTGCTTCTCCACAATCCGGAGATAAATTCTCGTGCTAGCTTCCTTTGACCTGATTGAGAGTGATAAACTACTTGTTTAATCTCCTTCAACTTAGGACAAAGTGCTTTAAGCCCAGTAATTAACCTTGAGATTAGCTTTTATGGCATGGCATTTCTTCATTAAAAGTGCTTGGAATTAGCCATAAAAGAGACTGCATGGAATTAGTCCAGATTCCTGGACAAGACATCACCACAATTAAACACAAAACAGTATTTACAAGTGTGGCGTCCCACATCACTTGGGTATGGAGATGGAGATGTGTTTATATGTATACTTACACCCTTTATGACAACAATGCGTTTTAAAGCAATGATGATCATGATCCCATCATAATAACACAGTTAAGCGAACTTATGCGAGAGCAGTACCATGATGGGTAACCTCCTGGGAAGTCTGGTTCGGGGGAGCCAAGAGCGGACAATATTATGTGTCAATGGGGTGGGGTGTTACAACAAGGGATGCCAAGCAGTAACTGTGCCATTATGGCTTGTGTTAAAGACTTAGAAAATGTATGTGCTGTCTGATATCAAATTATACAGTTGAGTGGTTTCCCTTAAAGGTTTCTCTAATTGATGTGAAGAAAGAAATTTGTGACTTCACCTTCTCCCCTAACTTCCTTTATTAAATTATCCTGAATCTTATTACTCTATGCACTTTGTACACTGCTTGGTTTTCTGCTATGTTGATTACTTGTGTGTAATTTTCTGATTTGATGGCTATCTAAGATCAAATTCATTCTTCAATTTCCAGTCCGCTGTTAGGGAATTAAAAGCGCAACTCAAGCCACCATCAATGCAGGTAACATAAATATATTGTGATTTGCTTTTCTTGGGGAAAGAATTTGTTATTGGGGTATATAATATTCGTGAAATTAGAGGATCAGGAGTTACTATAATTGTTTGTTCAGTATCTTTCTTTTATTGTTGCCAGTTTATCATCTTTGGGATCTGTGTCGCTGATTTTTATGGGGAAGGAATTTAATTTCAACTTCCTTTGTGAGCCATATATTACTTGCGTTGTCACATTTAGCTTGTTTTCTTCTCCTTGTATAAGTGTAGAGTACTCACTCACCAAAAGCATAGATTGCCAAGAATCCAAAAGCTCTATGCCTCAAAGTAACATATATGTCGTGGTACATCTACTTCATTAGGGAACCCTTTTTCATGTCAGTTTTGTGAACTGTTATCAGTGATTTTTAAACTTCAGATTTGAGGTTCTTATAGATCAACAATATGCATATCCTTGTCAAATGCATATGCGGCTATAGGTAAAGTTCCTCTTTGTAAATGTTCACAAGATTTTGAAATTTTGATTTTTTTTTGTATGCATATCCTGGCATAAAGGAGAACTTCTTGTTACCAAACCCTAATAAATATCACTTTCAACATAAAATCAATGAATTAACCTGCTTCCTAGACATCTATTTGGCTGGATAAGGATTTGCGGCTGGCTCTCATGTCTCTCTTATGTTGTCATTATCGTTACTCTTCATGAGAGACATTTACAAGCAGCCTGTCCATGCTTTTCAGCTTTGGACAAGTGGTGTCCACATTTGAGATTGCTGGGGTGGTGGGCATTCTGAGAACTGAATTCATTTATTTATTGAGGGTCAGCTACTGTTTTATCAGAAGCATAACCTGTCCTAAGTCCTTCTTTGAAAGCACATGAGAAAAGGTGAGCATCAGTGAGGAAATTCTGAGTTAGTTATTCCTATCTAGGTTTGTGGACTGGCATTTTTTATCTGCGCCATAATTATATTTGATCATCCTATGAAATATACAAGATGTTTTGTTGCTTGTGGTTTAAATGCACATGCTTGATCTTGTATGGCTTATTGCTCCTGTTTCCCAAACTCCCTGTTGTAGTGCTGAATGCTTTATGTGATTACCTTACTGCTATTGTAGTATTGTTTATGAAAGCATCAATGTATTTCTTGCTTTGTTTTTATTTCTTTATTCTAGAAATTTTTATTAGTTATCAATAGAAAACTTCAAACCTGCTATAATGTTTCATTGGAAAAAGAAACATGCTCTTTTTTTTTTAGTTATTTTAATTAACTAACTAAATGTGCTAATTTCAAATGGTGGTTAATTTGACAGGCTAGGAGATTATTTCTAGATCCAGCAATTCATGAAGAGTTTACTCGCTTAAAGGTTTGTGTCTGAAAGCCAGTTGAAAGCAATCTTTTGCTTCACTTGATGCTTTACATGGATATCTTTTTTTCCTTTTGATCTTGTTGAGTCTAATAGTTTATATTGTATGAGCCATTATTTGAAACTCTCCCATAAGATACGGTTGTTATTACCCCTGGGTATGCATGTGCTCCTTTTCTTTTTGGTTATAAACAGCAAAAACTTCATTGCAAAAAGAGAAATGCATGCAAAGGAAGATATCTCTTACTGCAAGAAGGAAGGAATTGATAAGGAGGTTGACAAACGAATTGTAAAAGAAAAGCACTCTATGGGAGAAGAAAATCATGTATACTTCTATCACAAATGACCTTCACTTGCTCGCCTATGAGTGGAAAAAGATGTCACATTACTCTGAATATATTATGTACATTATATCTTCTGTCATTTTATTCATGTCAAAAAATATATATCCCCTGCTGTTTTCTCCCATATGTGATTATGATTGCAGTTAATGGTTTTAAGATTTCTGATTTGAAGTTATAATTGTGTTGTATGCTGTTACTTTAGACCGCCCCAAAGTGGCTACATAAATGTGCGTTTTGCATTTTGACAAGTCTGTTTACGTTTTCTTTGTGATGCCATTATGCTAGAATTTGGTGGAGGAGAAGGAGAAAGAGTTGAAGGAGAAGCAGGATACTATTTCTGCTCTCAGTTTTACTCCACAAAGCAAGATGGGCAAGATGCTTATGGCTAAATGTAGGACCCTGCAAGAGGAAAATGAGGAGATTGGAAATCTGGCTTCTGAAGGAAAGGTGTTGCAATCGTATTTGCATTATAGTACATGTTATTGTACTTCTCATTTCTATTAATTTTCTGTTTTTGGGTTGATATATGGTATATCCTAAGAAACAGTTTTGCTGCTGATTTTGTATTGATAATAAGAAATGATTACAGAAATTACTTGAACGCAATGATAGGCACCCACCTAAGTAAAACCAATTTGATGCAGTCTGTAATATGATGCTGAGCAAAATATTTTATGTTTCCAGAATTTATTGATTGATTGATTGATTTTCATATTATGCTAAACTCTTGAATAATTTTTCTTTTCTCTGTGTTTTTTTTGTCTACAGATGCATGAATTAGCAATGCAACTTGCATTGCAGAAATCTCAAAATGCCGAACTCAGAAATCAATTTGAAGGTCAGTAATATATCAATTGCATGTATATTTATCACTTTGGCTTGGTTTCACTTAGGATGCATGCCAAAGTGAATTAATAGACTAGTCATTTATGGTTACATGAACATAATAATACCTTTGTACCACTTTTTGAAATTAAACCAACTTAGTAATTAGTTACTAAACAATGTTTAATTGATTGAAGCTTTCTTGAGAATGTTTTAACATTATCAATCCTCTTTTAAGGAGAAGGCAATCAGTTTTTAATTTAGACCTTTAGAATATTCATTTCTAATGAATAAGATGCATCCCTAATATCCGTTTTCTTTATAGCCAATTGCTAGAGTTATGAACCCACCCCAATTCCAATCCAGACTGAACTGGAATTGCCGTCATAATTAATCTCCAGTTCCAGTTTCTTTAGCATCACACAATTTATTAGCCTTTGTGCTCATTTATTTCAAAGGGAAACAAGGGTGATTGTTGAGGGTATACTTCAATTGAAATCATTTTGTACATGAAATTGAAGTAACGTTGTTCTACCAATGGTTTGTAAAAGTCATGCTGTATTGATCCTCTTTGCTCCATTGCATACAGGTCTGCACAAACATATGGAGGGGCTGACAAATGATGTGGAAAGATCAAATGAAATGGTTTTCATCTTTCTTTCCTTTCTTAATTTACGTGGGGTGTATTGTGCTGTTTGTTTATTTATGCTTATATATGATGATACCAATTTATTTATGTTTTCATCTTTCATTTCTTATTTATTTATGTATTATACCAATTTTCTGGGAAAAATGATAACTTGTATTTGATGATCAGTGCTGTATGATTGTCTTTATTGGATATTAATACACTAATGATTTATGGCCAGAATCAGAGATTTTGTAAAGCTGATTTAAAGTGTAAATGCGCAATAAAGTCATCAAATATTAAGTGTTGAATGAGATACAGACGAACTTAAACCCCTTTTACATCATATTGGGTTTCTTACTGTTATTGCTGATAATGATTAGTTAAAAAGTTCCCTTCCATATTTAATGCATCCTCTATTCCAGGTGCTTATTTTGCAAGAGAAGCTACAAGAAAAGGATCGAGAGGTTGAAAGCCTGAAGGATGAGCTGCATCAGAAGAGCGTAATTGAGGAGGAAAATACCAATTCAGCTGCTGACAAGAAAGCTCAAGATGAGGTGATGATTTCTGGGGAATCTGGCAACTGAGATATTCTTGGCAATTTTGTATGACTTAATCAATTTGTCCCCCCCTTCTCCTTGTGATCTGTACATTATAACTAATCAAAAAATTTTGGCTTAGAGGATGAGGGTAAGCTAATCCTGAATTCTCTTCCAGTGTTTCTTTGAAAGGGCATATATCTTTATATATGGAGGTTCTAAATGGGATCAGATCGGTCAGTCGGATTGGTTGAACCGGCGATTGCTCTCAAATTCAGATCCGATCACACCCCAATAAACAGATATGGTTAAAATCGGCATTCTTGGAACTTGGAAGATTTAAACTATGTACATATAGGAGTCCATTGAAAGCCTTCACCACTAGATTTCTGATTTTATGTGCATAAAGCGAGCAATTGTTGAACGACCCTCTCAATCTGGTTGGCGTGTGTATATAATGTTAAATGTGTTAATAATACATAGATAATATATGTAATAAAAATTGTATATATACGTTAGTTGTACAAAACTATATGTATTAATTTATGTAAATTTTATAATATTGGGCTTAGCAATTTTATGGCGTAGAATTAATATTAATATTAATTTGTCTAATAAAATGAGATTTATTTTTTTCATCCAATGGGTTAATAATATCGCTTGTAATTTTTAACCCCAAAATTCATCCAACATGTGAAGGCTTAAGTCACTTCAAATTGGATCTTTTGTATGATTCACATATAAGAATTGTCCATTGCAGGCAGTAACATGTTCCAAAACATTAGGCCTTAAAATCTAAACTCAATCGAAGCCTTAATGCTAACACTAATGTTTCAAGAACATTTTACAACAAGGGCGAAACTGTGCGACAGTCTATTCTGGAATTATGCTAGTACAACCAAACTAAAGACACTCTAAAGTTCAATTAATTCCACTACGAGAAATCTTGTTATGCAAGTAAATGTGTATTAGGTTGTTCCTTTTGGATTTTGAATTTGATAATTGAGAATCACTTACTTTATTAAAAATGTATGTTAAACAAGCTTAATTTGATAGACTGGATTATAAAAAATTTCTCCAACCTAATTTAGAAGAAAACTATGTACATAAAAGTCATATATCTCGGTGGCGCTTTGCTATTCCCCGAGGCCAACCCAACCCAGCATTACCAACGTTTCCAACTGCTTGTATTGGTTCAACCAATCCCTTTGTGGTGTTGCCGAGGCCCTCCCCCTGCACGCATTAGGCAAAGGCAAAGCTCAATAAAAGAAGCGAGTTTACAAAAGCACGCCCCATAGTTCAAAGAAGCTGTCAAATTGGAACATTTCCATCCGTGACCCATCCAACTCGTCTTATCCTCAGACTTCAGTTATAATAAGCCCAAACTCCAATGCCCTAATCATTAATAAAAAATTTTAAAAAACCCAGTCTTTCATAGGAATTTTTGCAAAGATTTACAGTTCGTTTGATAACACTTTTTAGAGGGTACTTTTTGCTTTTCAGTTGAAAACTTTTTTTAATGTTGCATAAAGGCGAAAATTGTTTTGAGTGTTCTGTGAATGTTTGGCATTTGAAGTTGTTTGTTAATACTTTAAACTTTTCAAGAAATAACAAGGCCTTAAAAAGTTTTTGAAAAGCCCCCGTCATGTAACACGGCCATTAATGTGAGCCAAGTGAACCTATTGGTCTAGAACAAATGATATAACCAGCTAACTGCATCTCTTGTTACAGTTCTCTTCTAAACAGATATTCTGAAAGACCTGGAGTGCGATTAGAATTTACCTCCTTCCAGCCCATGCTTTCTAAAAGTTTTCTGGCGTAACTATCAGCTCCAAATGACATATTCAAGGCCTCAGCTGCTGCTTCTTCTCTACCTGAAGAAGCTGGTGATGATGGAAGATCATTTTCACTGACTATTGAATTCTTTTGTCCAGGACCCACTCCAAAACCGCCATGTAACGTTCGTCTCTCCGCAGCTCTGTCCCTATACACATGGTTTCTACTCTGGAATTGCAACAGGAGACAGATTATGAGTTAAACAAAGCAGATTGTGAAAAAAGATGCATACAATCCAGAAGAAGATCATATACAGTATACATCTGTAGATGGGTTACAACATACAGAACATTTCCGATAAATAGAAAATTGCTGAGTCCAAAATCAACTTATGATGACTCAATCATGATAGCGTTAGTGGTGCACTATTCATTCAGCCGGTAATGCTGGCAGTTTATAAAACGAATATGCCAACCCCCCAAACTTCTAATTGTTCTTCTAGTTAGTGTAGGTTTGGTACCTCCCTGATGCACACCTAAAACTTGCATAAATACAATGCCAAGCATCGGATAAAAGCATTAAGGCATCACTGATAGCATCAAATTACTCTCAGCAAGGCCATTCCTTTATCAAACCTCAAAACCACCTTCCTACACTATTGATATACCTCTGTCAATTGACTAGAACAGGATTTGGCACTGTTTCAGCACATCAATGCAAATCCAAGCTTCTAAAATAAACAAGTTACCTTCTCAGATGCAGAAAGATTATCTGGCAACATAGACAAATCCTTGCTGACGGTTACTCCAGATGCAGTTTTTGATACATGCTTTCCACTGGATTTAGAGAGAGGAAGAGAATGCCTATCAACTGATAATTCAGGGAATCCCCAATCTTTTGTTGGGTTGGAAGAATCATAAGTTGACAATGAAGCTAAGTATCCCACATTAGGAGTCCGCAACTTGTACACTTGACCTGAGAGGAAATTTCATTCAGCCATACATATAAGCTCAAAATCACACACACGCACACAACTGTTTTCAACAACCTCCAAAATATCCAATCCTTCTTAGCAATCAAACGAATACAAGCCGATAGAGAATGACATGGCATATTATGCAGAAGGACTGCATATGTTAAATGAAAGAGGCAAATGCAAACCTGATGTGACTCGTACCAGATCAAGATGTACTTCACATATTGGAGCAGTTTTTAGAAGACCACCACCAGAAGGCATAGATGGATGAAGCTTAACAGACTTCCTCACCAATCTCCCAACCAGCCTCACCGTGTCACCTTTTCCATCCTTTCTGGACCCTGTAACCAATGCCCAGTCCCATAAATCAACAATTGGGAACTCTGGCATTGGCTCTTCCCCAGATTGAATGACTTGACCGTACTGTGCTCGCCAGTTTTCTTCATCCCATGAAACACCTGTGGGAAAAATGCTAGTGTCAATCCATATGTGTGCTTATTGTGGATCACCAACTCTAAATAATAAAGGTTCTTGGCCAAAAAATTGTGACAACTTAGGACTGGTTTAACAGACAACTGAGAACTTTTAGAAAAGGTATTATTAGGATTCCAATGGTTTTCATGTTCATGCATGTTGGGAATAATCCCGGAAATTGTTCTAACAATGCAAATGTTAGGTTATTGGCTTTCTGGAGAGACAATTGGCTGATACTTGCTAGGAAAACACAGGTGAGTCTTCATGTATACATGCGAATGGTATTAATCTTTGGATAAACAAGCCACTGAAGAGAGGGAACAATACCCAACGCTATGATTGTAACAAAAAAATGGATATCAAGAACTTGATTGTTAGCGGCATTATGGTGGCCATACCATCATCAGGGAAGCTTCTGCCAGAATTAGTTACACCGTAATGGTCCTCCAGAAGCCATTCTCCTTCACGTTCATAAGTATCGCTACTCCCTGCCATTCCACTAAACAAACTCATTTAGGTCCTGTTCCAGTTATAGTAGTCTTTATCAAATAGAGGAGAATTTGTGACTAACCTTTGGCTGACAACTGGAAGTTATCTACATCATTCGTTTCCAAGGGTATCATCACATCATCTGCAGCAGTGACTACTGGCTTGGAATAACCAGACAAATAAAGTTCAATAAGCGTATCTTCTAACCTAGAAACAGTAAATAACTATTGTTAAAAAAAGAGGTCATGAAGTGATACACTGATGAAAATGAGGAAATGAGATGCCTAAAGTAGCATACCATTCCGATGGAGGTGGATTATCAGGTGAATGACCATTGGAGCAATCTGTGGCGCCTGGTAGTAAAAGCGTCAATTAATTGATCAAATTCATTGCATTGAAGGAGAATACTTTATTTGTGAACCTCTAAAAAATCAATACTACTTTCATTAAACTGCAATGAAGTACAGTTTATTAGTCTCTTTCTATCCGTTAAATTAAGACAGGACATGACACCAAATGTATGTGCAGATTGTAGTGAAGGTATTGATTTAGGTGGCATAACAACGGCATAGGCTGTGGGGTTGATCGTTGAAAATAGCCATAGTGTTTAGACCATGAATGTATAATTGCTATGCAACTTGTTATATTTAGCAATGATATCGATGATAATGACCACTCTCTATGTAAGCCCCAAGGGGTTGGCCCAAGTGGTGAAGGCCTTGGTCTTGAGGGTTTGCTCTCTTCAAGGTTCAAGGTTCAAGGTTCAACACCTCATGGGTGCAAACAATCCCTTGGGGCCACACCCCCTGGTGAAAAGTCAACGATTTAACCAGTTTTGTGTAGGGAAACTTCCAAGGGTGTGGTGCACGGGACCGGAGTTTACTCTGCAGGATTGGGTCCAAAGGGCCCTGCCTTGGAGAGATTCCCCGACATAAAAAAAAAAAAAGACCACTCTCTATGTAGAAAAAGTATTTGATTATATATATTCAATATACAAAAAATTGAGCACATCATACAGAAGCATATAAAGACAGTATGGCACTAATTACTGCCGTGAAGTGTTAATAAAAATCAAAATGCAATATAGAGAGGTAGTAGCATGGTGAAGAGATTTCAATCCAGACTCATCAAACACTAGTGACAAGGAACATAAACTGATCTGGCCCACACAGGACTAAAGCAAACCCATGACATTTACAACATCAACATAGTTTCTGTTGTCAAGATGGTATTAAATGGATGGCTATGGCAAATTCACCCAGTTGATATTTAATACAGGTCCAACCACAAACCCTAGGTAGAACCATTATGGTCTTGTCAGGTCATATACTGATAAATCATCATTCTTTCATTTCTTTGGAATGGAACCAACATAATATACAAACTTCAATATAACAGCTGGCATGCATACTCGGCTCACCTAGCGTTTGCCCGTCAGGAGCATTTTCCATACACTGGGAAGCCTCAGCTTCATCATCCTGAAGGGGATTATCATTACCAGTTTCCTTGCTCTGATTAACTTCCCCTTCATCACTCTGAAACAAACAAAGATAATGAGCAACAAGAATATTATACTTATATAACATAATCCTCCGTGAAAAACAACCAGATAAGGGGAAAGCTGGTACCTTGTCAGACTCCAGAAGCACATAATTTCCTTTCTCAAATTTGTAGTAAAGACCATCTCTACTACTATAGTACCATCCGGCAACTGGGTCATGGTAAAACCCACTACTGCATCAAATCGAAACCCAAAAACAAGTTATTGCCATAACATGTTAGGCATCACCTTCATCCAAAACTTAGGCTACGTGCTTAGGTTTTAACCATCCGTTCTTGTGAGCCAATAGACTTACGGATGCATAAAAGTGAGAAAATTTTGGTTTAACCAACGAAGAAGCCTGAATTATAGTTTGGGAGCTTATGACAAATAGAAAATCCAAATTTAGAGAAACAAAACATGTAGTATTAAAGAAAACCTGGCATGGAAGTAGAGCTGAGAATTCTCGTCCCATACAAATGAGCAATTATCTGCTTCAGTTGTACCCACCATTCGTTTTGCCCTGTTTCTCTCTGTTTGAGTCTCAGATACGCAAAACTCAATATTAGTATTAGACGAAGCCACAGCCATGGTCGAAGTTCTTCCCTGTAATGGAAGCGAGCCAGTGGGCGGGCTGAGGCTTTGCCACAAAGACCAAAATTTCTATTGGGCTAAAAGTCCAAAGAGATGTATGTACGATTGGGTTGGGCCCTAAACTTCTTAACTATGGTGTTGAATTGGGCCGTATCTGGGCTTTCTATAGCCCGGCCTGTTTGTAAGAATGGAGGGTATTGTCACAAGTGACCCTTAAAAATGCTCAATATATAATCTCTTATGGATGATAGGCTCTCACATGGGAGGTGCCCTTTGAAAAGATAGAAAAACATCCTTTTATGGGTCATAGGTAGGGGTGGGCAAATTAACCGTTACAGTTTAACCGGCCGTCTACCGGCTTCGACCGAACCGATATAAACCGTAGCCGATATGCCGATATCCTTATCGGTTAAAAAAAGTATACCGAAATTCGGTCCGGTCCGGTCTGGTCCGGTTAAGCGGTTCTTATCGGTTAACCGGTTAACCGATAAGAAACCGGAATTTTTTATTTTTTATTTTTTTTTTATTTTTTATTTTTTTTAAGTCCTAGTCCCAAAACGGCGCCGTTTAGTCTTTTAGAGAGGTTTCCAAATTCCTACAAGTGACACAGGTTTCCGAATTTGTGTAATGGTGTTGCCCATGACTTATTTTCCTTTTGCTAAGTGACTTTAATTAGTTAATACTTTGTTTATTATTCATTAATGAATTTTATTTTAATTTGGGTTTGGGTAGGTTTGATGTTTTTTAAGTGATGGCATTTGATGAGATTTCTTTGCCTTTGGTAAAAGCATTTTTCATTAACTAGTTTTGCTAGTCTAATTAGCATTCATTATGTTAATTAGTCCATTTGCTTTGGAAAAATGTATTTTATAATATTTTTTTTTTTTTAAAAAAAAAGTTGAAGTGGATCAATATAAAAAAGCTTCAATTTTTAGCCCAAAAAACAAATATTTGGGTCCCAACAAAAAGTATTTGGTCCATAAAACAACTCATTTTTAATAAATTATTTTAGCCCAACAAAAAGTATTTGGGCTCTCAAAAGTCAAAAAAACTCATTTTTGGTTTTTGGCCCAACAAAATAAATCAATATAAAGCCCTCGGTTAAATCGGTTAACCGGTTTAACCGGACCGTTTAACCGTGTTTAACCGAAAATTATCGGTTAATAACCGATAAAGTCCTTAACCGGACCGTTTCGACCGATACCCAGGCCTAGTCATAGGTCTATGTTAGTCTTCTTTCCATACTAGTCTTTCTTTCGGTGCAAGCAAGACTCCTAGTCTACGTAGTCTTGTAATCTCTATTCAAGAGTAGTGTAGAATAAAGTTTGATAGAGAATTGTTCAATAAAAATTATCACTTACGTTATAAGGCCTCAGTTTCTTCTAAGAACCTAATTTATCCCATTAAACATAAGTTCATACAATATTCATATTCATTTCATAATATATTCATTTCATCCCTAAATGACGTCTTATACCATTATTATGCCTTTTTAAAATTGATGCAACTTTTAAAAGCTTCCTATTTGCACCCATAATAATTAAATTGATCATCTCCCGTCGTGTTATAAGAAATTGGTGCCTCTCCGGGATCAAAATCCTGATCCATTTGGCACTGACAATGATGTTATAGACGTAATCAATGAATCTTAATCTAATGGTAGATAAGGAACATATATTTGAAGACGAGAGAAATATTGGCTTATATATATATATTATACCCAAAGTATCTTATATATGGACATGCAAGGGTAGATTCGTCAATTGGGTCTATGAATGGTCGAGATTGATCCGGATTCGAGTAGGACCATAATCTTCAGTTGGAATGTCAATTTATTTGTCCCCAGCTCCTTGGAAGTTTCTAGCGGTCGCCTTCGAAATCAATGACGTCCCTACACAAAAAGAAAACTCACCGTCATACATATCATATCATATATACTGTCTACTTTTTTCTGTAGTTATTGAATGCAATCCATGCCACTAATTAAATAAAAGAGAAAAAAAAAAAAAAACACCAAAAAGATAATAGATGTTGGCTATCTAGAGAACACAAACCACTGTTGTTCGTTGATTGCTGATTTAAAAGTTTTCATTCATTAAACAGGAGTGAGTGACACAAGAGATGTAGATATTGCATGTTTGATGGATAGAGTCCTCAAACTACTCAATTAAAGTGGGAAGATATATTAATTGGAGAAAACCCATGAAGAAAGAAGCATAATTACAAGTAAAGCGCCGCAAGTCTTGGCCGAAACAACAGGTTGATCGTGGTGAGAAAAGCCCAAGAAGCATCTAGAAAAGCAACGAACTCTGGAGATATCAGAATAAAGAAGAAGATTTGGCAGTGTCCTCTCAAAGTAGATGGTAGACCCCATGGGGTAGCTTCCAATTGACCCCACTTTGAGAAAAATGGGTCCCCATAATCTTCCTCCCTGTGAGAAAAAGATTTTCCAATGCCCTCTCAGAGAACGTAGATGCTAGACCCCTTTGAAGTAACTTCCAATTGACCCCACTTGGAGAAAGTTGGTCCCCATTGAGCTTATTCTCCATACATTCTTGATTCTTCCTCCCTGTGAGGCTGTCACATCTATTCTCCATACATATTCTTTGATTCAATAGCTTGCTACTTGTACATCCATCCTCAATTGCCCTCTGAATTCAACAGCCAAACTCCTTTAGCCTTTGTAAGTACAACCCTAAAGAGGAATAGTTGTAGACAATATGAAGGCAAAGCCTCACAATATTGCCCCCCTTACATGCACTCGATATATATGAGTAACCCCATCTATAGTCAGTTTGAATTTGCTTTTCTCAAAGTGCCACTATAAAAACGTGCAATTGAAAATACAATTATTAAAATTAACTACTGTTTTTAAATTTTTTGATAAATGTTTATCTTTTAAAATTACAGTATAGTTTTTAAAAACATACTCTTTGGCCGCAATTTCAAACTACAGGTTTCTACAACTTTTTTAAAACACTCTTAAACGATAATTTTTTTGCTATTCAGAAAATTACACTATATAATTTTTATATAATTAGAATGATGTGGTAGTCTATAATTTTTTTTTTAATTTTTCAAATATTTGAAAATTGATTTTCATTTTCATATGTCCAAGTTGTCTGAAAACGTACAGCCACCCAAATGACCCTTATAACCCTATAGATTATTGTCAGTTAGTCACTAGAATGACCCACGACAGCAAAATTTACTCCCCCACTTGTATAATATTTTGTTCCCATACTTTAGCAACTCATGAGTCATGACCAAGTTTTCCTCCAACATTACACTCTTCTAAGTCCTGTTTGCCAATGATTCCAGGGCTTCCCTCGATCTCAAAAAAAAAATCTTTTCACTTTAAAATTAATCTCAACATCTCTACTTTTTATACTACATCAATCATTTTTATTATTATTATTTAAATAAAAAAAAATCACTACAAAATAAATTTTTTACATTTTTTCATATAAAATATATTTTTTCACTTTTCTTCGCAAAACATTTTTACTAAAACCATTCAAACACTTATTTTCAAAAAAAATAAACTACAGTACCGACCCTGGAACAGTACCGTTCCAGGGCATTGACAAACAGGGCCCTAGATTCCACAATATATTTCTCAAACTCTATATAAACGCCACCTATGTGCTTGCTCTTAGCACTAACCCAACTAGCCAAATTACCAACCCCCCCTCTCTCACTCTTCCTTCCCAAGTTCTCCCAATGGCTCCAAGCTTAAGCAAAAATGCCCCTGACGTAATGGGGCTCCCTGACGACAGTATAGTACCATTGTCAATAACGTTGGAGGGATCAAACTTTCTTGCCAACGGCCATCCGTTTCTCACTGACGTCCCCGTGAACATCATAGCCACGCCATCACCCTTTATCTCTTCAGACAAGACCAAGAACTTGGTCGGCTGCTTTGTGGGGTTCGACGCCGACGACCCGTCGAGCCGGCACGTGATTCCAATCGGCAAGCTGAGGGGAATAAGGTTCATGAGCATATTCCGGTTCAAGGTCTGGTGGACCACCCACTGGGTTGGAAGCAGCGGAAGAGACGTTGAGCATGAGACCCAGATGATGATCTTGGACAAAAACGACGCCGGGCCGGGGCGTCCGTACGTTCTCTTGCTTCCCCTCCTCGAAGGACCATTCAGAGCTTCTCTCCAGCCTGGGGTTGCTGACGACGACGACAATCTCCACGTGTGCGTGGAGAGTGGGTCCACACGTGTCTGTGGGTCCAGCTTCAGGAGCTGCGTTTACATGCATGTCGGTGACGACCCTTATATTCTCGTCAAGGAGGCCATGAAGGTGATGAGGGCCCACCTGGGAACCTTCAGGCTTCTTGAAGAGAAAAACCCGCCAGCTATAGTCGACAAATTCGGTTGGTGTACGTGGGATGCATTCTATCTTAAGGTGCACCCGCAGGGGGTTTGGGAAGGTGTGAAGGGGCTTGTGGAGGGTGGGTGTCCTCCAGGAATGGTCCTGATTGATGACGGGTGGCAGTCCATTTCTCACGATGACGACCCCATTTCTCAAGAGGGCATGAATCGGACGGCTGCTGGTGAGCAAATGCCATGTAGGCTCATAAAGTTCGAGGAAAATTACAAATTCAGGGACTATGGAAATCATGAAGGGCTAGGTGCCTTTGTCAGGGACCTTAAGGATGAATTTAGGACCGTAGATCACGTGTACGTTTGGCATGCACTTTGCGGGTATTGGGGTGGGATTAGACCCAATGTCCCTGGAATGCCGGAGTCGAGGGTGATTACTCCTAAGCTGTCAGAGGGATTGCTGATGACAATGGAAGATCTCGCCGTCGACAAGATCGTTAACAATGGGGTGGGGTTAGTCCCGCCGGAGCTGGCCCACAAGATGTACGAGGGGCTTCACTCGCATCTTGCATCGGCGGGGATCGACGGCGTCAAGGTTGACGTAATACACGTAAGTTCTCGAAACCCCACTTCTTCTTCTGAAAAAATATAGAAAACAATATATTAATGCACAAATATTATTATTAAATTTTAAAAATCACGGAAAAAAAAAAAAAAAAGTCTAACCCTCCTTCTTCTACGTTACTCTTCGAGCTGGTATAAAAAAAAAAAAGTTGTCGTTATTACCAATTATTTGAATCGAAGAGGACAAGCCAACTATGTACAATTGCGATGGTAATATTGCAATTGCAGGAGGTAAAGCCACTTGTCTCATCCAGATGTCTTTTGTCATCTCCTTGTCTTGGCACGTGTCGTCTACCGGTATCCACAGGTGAGTCTTATCATTATCATCATGTCGGTATCATTTAGCATAAAATTAAACAAATTACAGCCCATCTTTCATTGATTCATGCATGTTGCACACAAAAAAAAAGAAAAAAGAAAAAAGTCTATCATGTGAAACCACATATTTATTTGTTAATTCTTTTGGACATATTCTTTATTTTTTTTCTTTTGAAAAGGTGTTATGAAGTTGCATAATAAAAAAAATTGTTTGTATGTTTGGTTTTTTTTTTTTTTTAAGAGTTTTATGTTTGGATTGTATATTAATGTTTTGGAAAACTTCATTTATCACTTTTGTTTTTATTGTTTTTGTAATTATATCCTTAATTTTAAAAAGTGTCAGTTTAGCGGCTTTTTTTTTTTATTATTATTAATTTCAATCATCTGTTAAAATTTTTCGTTAAATTCTAAGGGAAGGGTGTTAAAGTTCCCAAATTAGTTCTCTTTTTTTTAGGAAAAAAAAAAAATTCAAGGATTTAGGTCCTCGTCAGGATTTAATGGAAGATGCAAAAATATCCAAGCCTAAATATTTGAAAAAAAAAAACTAGTATTTTGTTAAGAAAAAATAAATGGATATTTTGAAAATTTTGACTGAATTTAATAGAAAATCCTAACAGATGAGTGAATTAAATAAAAATTGAAAGATGAATACACTAAATTGACACTTTTAAAAGTTTAAAATTTTGGGACTGTTAGGTGCTCTCATGGTGTTTCTCTTAGTGTCCTCGTAGTCATAGGGGATATTATTTTCTAAAAATCATGTAAGAGAAATATAGATTATTTTATATATTTTTTTTAGAAAATACTATTCACCTAAGACCAAAAGGACACTAATAAAACAGCAGAAAAGTACTTAGCATTTTCGTAATAAAAATTTTCCTAATGTTTTTGTTTTGAAAAATATAAACCAAAAGACAAAAACTGAAATTTTAGCAAACGAACGGTGTGATTTCAATTCTCTCTCCCTTATATTTTAATTTTGAACGATTAAATTGATGTGTTTTCAGTGCTGGGCTTTTGGTAAGCTGCCAGATACCAGTTGGGCCAATCTGGCATTATTAAACCATTGTGGATGGGCCAATGGAGTTGATGAACTCTTGCTTTGCTCGACTGAAAAACAAATGAAGTTCCAGCTGCATTGAGAGATTTTAATGTTCATATTTGGCGTTTGCAGTTACTTGAGATGCTATCAGAGGAATTTGGAGGTCGAGTTGAGCTGGCCAAAGCTTATTACAAGGCCCTCACTGCTTCAATCAGAAAACACTTCAAAGGAAATGGTGTCATTGCTAGCATGGAGCACTGCAATGACTTCATGTTCCTCGGAACCGAGGCCATAGCATTAGGACGCGTCGGTACATCTCTAAGAGCCCGTTTAAGATTACGTTAAGAAGTTTACAAAATACTCAAACTGAGAGAATTTATACGTTAAGTTTTGTTAAAGCTTTTTCCTGAAATTTATACAGGTGACGACTTTTGGTGCACGGACCCGTCGGGGGATCCAAATGGGACATTTTGGCTACAAGGATGTCACATGGTGCATTGTGCCTACAACAGCTTGTGGATGGGGAATTTTATACATCCAGATTGGGACATGTTCCAATCCACTCATCCTTGTGCTGAGTTCCATGCAGCATCTCGGGCTATTTCTGGGGGACCAATTTATGTAAGCGACTATGTTGGAAAACACAACTTTGAGTTGCTCAAGAGCCTTGTGTTGCCAGATGGGTCTGTTTTGAGATGCCAATACTATGCACTTCCTGCTAGAGATTGCCTGTTTGAAGACCCATTACATGATGGGAAAACACTGCTCAAGATTTGGAACCTTAACAAGGTAAGACATCTGTTTCCAAGTCCTAGAAATTCTGTCAAAATTTTGCCCAAAAACATATATCCTAGTGTACATGATGGATATTGTACAGCTTCTTATCTAGTCAACTTAATTAGTTTTTGTTAAAGAATTTTGAAAAATTAATATGTATATACACCAATTTGTGGATTAATGCTGAATGTTTTAAGTGGAAAGATTTAAAATTTCTTGAAAGAAGAGTCTCATGTGCAACAAAAAGAAAGTTAAGCCGGCATATATAAGATTCAACACACAAAGCTATTACTTTAAAACAAGCAATGCTTAGGTGTATGCACTTGTGGGATTAAGATCCTCTATAATTTTTAGGCATTGAAACGCTCGAAAAATGTCACATATTAAAAATATGACACCTTATCAAGATAACCAGAAATAATTCTCCTCTCAAAAGACTTGTTCTTTACTTTTGCAAAGACGTTTCTTCTTCATATAACCAAAATATAGTTTTGGCTTAAAGTTGTTTTACAAACATAAAGAGCAAGAATCTAATGAAAATATTCTTAATTCTCAAATGTAACATGCCACATTCTTAATAGGTTGAATTTTTCAAACGTTTCTATGCCTAAAAACAACCTAAATGATGTAATTTGAGAATCTATAATTTCTTCAAAATTGTTGGGGATCTTAGTTCAAACTACTTATGTGCACGCGGGCATTTGAATAACAGTGAACTGTAGGGCGTTAATGGCACTTTGATGACGCACTTAGCTCAGAGTGATAAGGAATATCTATTAATATATGATGGTTAGCGGTTAATGATTGTTAAATTAATTGTGTAACCTAATGCATTTCAATTCGGGAAAAATAATTTCTTCAAAAAATCGATTTAATAACACACCTTAGAAGCATTTAATTTTTTGTTTTCTCCTTTTGTTCTTATAGTTTAATGTTTGTCATTTGATGTGCTACAGTACACCGGAGTTGTAGGGACCTTCAACTGTCAAGGAGGAGGGTGGTGCCTCCAAACCAGGCGAAACAAGAGTGCCTCAGAATGTTCACACTGTCTGGCCTGCTCTGCAAGTCCTAAAGATATCGAGTGGAACAATGGGAAGCACCCAATTCCCACAAAAGGGGTGAATATATTTGCTATATATATGTTCAAGGAAGAGAAACTAAAGCTCTTGAAGTCATCGGAGAAAATGGAGATTTCACTTGAGCCATTTACTTATGAGCTTCTCACTGTTTCTCCGGTGACAACCCTGTCGAACAAACTAGTCCAAGTTGCTCCGATTGGGCTCGTAAAGATGCTAAACTCCGGTGGCGCAATCCAGTCACTTGAGTTTGATGATGATGAGAATTTGGTGAGGATTGGAGTGAAGGGGAGTGGAGAAATGAGAGTGTTTGCATCGGAGAAACCTATGAGTTGCAAGATTGATGGAGTGGGTGTTGAATTTAGTTATAATGATCAGATGGTTGTGGTGCAAGTTCCCTGGCCAAATTCCTCAAATTTATCCATAGTTGAGTACTCTTTCTGAGTTCAACAATGGAGGTGTAATTTGAAGCTAACTTTAATTGTGCTTATTCTTCCTTTTTAACTCTCTTTTATCTAGAAAAAGCAAGGGCTTGTGTTGATCTTCGAAGGCCTTGTAAACAAGAACTTGTGAAAATGGTATTACCCCTTCAATTTATACTACCATTTAGTTATTTGCAAATTCTTATACGTAGGTGGAGATGATATCAAATTAGATTTGTATTAAATTCGATTAAGGTAGACACCTACCTTTACCACCAAGGAAAAGTCCAAAAGATCTTGATAATTGATTACAATACAAATGATGTTTATTTGTAGAATATTGTAGTGGGTGGGGAGAATATAAAATGGTAAGTGAAAATAATATCAAATTAGATTTAAATACAATCAAATCAGGTCATATATTTCAGGAAAAATTCTACTTGTCGCTTATGATCTTTCATCATTTTTGCAATTTAGTCTTAACTTTAAAAAATTTTAATTTAGGGTTACTATTTTTCAAAAATTTGCAATGTTGACCTTTCCGTTCAAATTTAGCGTTAAATTCTAACAGAGAAAGTGAAATCTCCAAAATATACTCCCGTTTAAATTCAAGGTTTTTTTGTGATTTTATAAACATCTTGAGAGTATTTTGAGGATTTTATTCATCAGCCGTTTGATTTAACGCTGAATTTTGACGGGATGGTTGACATTACAAACTTATGAAAGATGGTAACATTAAATTAACATTTTTTAAAGTTTAAGAGTACGATTATAAAAGTAACAAAAAATCTAAAATAATAAATAAACTTTTTCCTATATTTCAACACCGGAGAATATGGAACAAACTCACTTATTTTGTTCGTAACTTCAAATGTAATGATGTGTCTTCTTGTCTCAACAAAGCTACAATTGGCATGTATAGGCTATTTAAGAGTTAATAGGTATAACCATAAACCATCTGATATAACCTTAAACCTTAAGGTTAAGAATGTTATTGCAAAATTTTAAAACATGACGACCTAATATCAATACTTTTAAAATTTATAGAGTATAGTTGTATACAATTGCGAAAGTGCCCAAACATCAAGGGGTGAGTAAAATTATTCCAAATTATTGACTTAAATCTCAAATTTATTTAATCACCTCATAGAAATGGAGTGATTTAGCTACCCGTAGTAGTTGGTGTTGCGGTGACACCCCCAAAGACTACCGTGGCTCTGCCCCGAACAATATATTTTTATATTTTCTTTTTACTTTGTTATTTGACAGTAAATTTGTAATTTATAAAATCTCTTTTTGATAGAATTGCCATGCTACTAATGCCTCGGGGGCAACACGTGTAAATGTGTATCAATTACAACTCTTCGGTTGTTGACTTGCGGGTGAGAAGGATAAACCGATTTTCCGATTACTTACTCATTAATTACTGTTCCTGTGTAACCCTCCGTTTGGCGTGTCGGAAAATTAGAGGGAAAATGTAAAAAGAAAAACACAAAAAGAATGAGGACGTCCGAGTTCACGGACAAGCAGATTATGGAACTCTCTGGATCCCGATCCGAAAATTCTTCGCCTCTGTTCTCAAATCTTCAAGACGACGATGAGAACGACGACGACCTCTCTCCGGTATTTCGATTCCACCCTATACGACCCGTCTTTTTCGCCAAGAGCGTTGATTCTGCGGAAGCTGTTGATTCTCATGTTGTGGCACTGATAGATAGGAAGATGAACGAGCTCGGCGAGATTCTGGTGCACGCCGTGGAGGGTCTGAGCGCGCGGCTCTCGCAGCTGGAGACCAGGACGCGCAGGCTGGAGTGTTCCATCGATGATTTGAAGGACTCGGTTGAATTCAACCACGGCAGGTCTGATGGGAAGCTGAGAGAGCTGGAAATTGTTCTGAGAGAGGTAGTTAAAATCAACTCCTTTCTAAATTTGAAGAATTTCCTAACCAAAAAGGGGCACACAATCAACACCCAGTAGGATTATGGTAGAATTATCCATTGCTACTACAGCTCAGATTCACCTAGCACTTAGCATATGCCTATCTATAAGGCCTGCACACTTACAGTACTTGTTTCAATGTTAAATGACACAAACTGTAGATATGTCAGATATAAGATAAATGTTGCACAAAAAAATTACACTCTCAAATGCTTACTCTAGGCGTTGCAGTGAAACTCACCTTTCGGATCCAAAATTTAATTGTATTCATCCAAAAATTAATAGTAATTTTCTTGGAATAAGCGTTTGAAAGTGTAAACTTTGGAGTTTGTGTCTATTTCTCCTGCCATAAATGACAACTCTCTTGTACATGACTACATGTAAGTCTCTTGCAAAATATGGTCCTAATCAGGGTTAGCTGGTAATTACTTAAGGCTTGTCAAATACAGCAGGGAAATTGAGCTGCTTTACATGCTCTTTGTGAATAATTTGTTACAGGTCCATGGTGGTATTCAAGATTTAAGGGATAAGCAAGAGATTGCAGACGCTCAGCTGCAGCTTGCGAAGCTTCAAATGTTGAAAAACCATAATAGCACTGTTCAGAGTAATTCAGCTAAAGGGATGCTGTCATCTGTCCCTCAGCAAAGCCACCAACCTCTTCCAATTCCTGTTGCTTGTCCACAGCCCTCTAATGTTCCTGCAAACGTACCTCTTCAAACTGCATCAACAGCAGCTTCAGCAACACCTATAAGGCTTCCTACCATGTTATCCCAGAACCAAATTCCCTCTCTTCCTCACCCTGAGTCTTACTATTCACCGCCTGAATCTACACATCAGCAATACCACATGCCTCCAACGCAGCACTACTCTCAGCAACCATCTCCAGCACCACACAATCATTATCACCCAGCACCTCAACTTCCCCCAATCACACAGTTAACCCAGCAGCCACCACACCTACACCCACCTGTCAGCTTTGGCAACCCCCAAGCACATTGTCCACCTAGCCATCGTGCACCTGCCACTGCTCCACCACCCTCCCAAAATTTTTACCTGGGTTCTGCCCATCAGGTGTATGATCAACCCTCCAGCAATCCTTATTCAGGGTTACCATCCAGGCACTCACAACAACCACCTGGGCATTCAAGTTTTTATGAGCATTCTTATAGCGGATCTCCTTCCCGCTACAGCAGTTCGACAGTGAAACCGTCGCAACCCTCCCTGTCTCCTTCGGTTCTCAGTGGTGGAAGCAGCAACTCACGGCTACCAACCACCCAGGTATTACCGCACGCACTACCTATGGCCTCTAGTGTGGATGGTGGATCAGGTTCTGGTGGGACTGGAGATGGCACACCAAGAACTGATGATGTTGTTGACAAGGTTGTAGCAATGGGATTTCGGAGGGACTTGGTGAGAGCAACAGTGAGGAAATTGACGGAGACTGGGCAACCAGTGGACCTTAATGTGGTTCTTGATAGGCTGATGAATAATGGGGAAGTAGAGCCACAGAGTGGCAGGTTTGGCAGATAAAATAACACCCTTATTGTCTGCAATGCCTGGTTTGATTTAGTTCTGTAAATTATAGTGAACCGTGTCTTGTGTATCAATGCTGTTTCACTGATGGGTACTTTACACCATTTCCTTGTTGGTTTCTATGTAAATTAAATTTGTCAACAGACATTTATAATTGGTTTTGTTTTATGTGACTGTAAATACAAAGGTCGCATTATCAATTGGAGGATTAGTGCTGTTGACCACACCGGTGTGATTGAACAGTAATCACGCTGGTTACAGTTATTAGCGGGTAATAACTGTCCACTGGTATTCTCTTAAGTGGAGTGATATTCTCTTAAGTGGAGTGATGCGTTATGTGTAAAGTGTTGCGTTTGGTTGTAATTGTAAAGCGATGCGTTTTGTGTTGTATTCTGTAATAGACACTGCGTTTTGTTGGGTTGAAATAGGCGCCATATAGCAGTTAGTTTATTAGAATCCAGCTTCAGGGTAGTTAGATGATAAGTGGGTATATAGCCCAAAGGAGTCGATTGGGCTGGGTATTCATAGCATATTCTTCAACTTGTATTTTTCTTCTTGGAGAGCCGTCTGATCTCCAACCCACCAAACTTTGTCAATACAACCCGTGAAAATGCTCACGGCCCAATGCCTTGGTGGAAATATGGACAAGTGATGAGCAGTGGAGATTATGTGGGCCACATATGATGACAATGTTTCCATTCCACAACTCCATTATGTTGAGGAGTTTCAATACAGGTGCGTTCATGGAGGGTGCCATGACTATTAAATATGATGAATTTAATAATTTAATTTATATTATAACAGTGATAAACAAGATTAGATCAAATCGTTATCTTCTATTGGTGTGAAAAATTACATATTAAGCATATGTGAATGTAAAATGTGGTTAATTCACCTGCCCCCTTTTTCTATGTGGCAATGAATACTTGGACGGTTTGTCTCCTATACATAAAGCTTGCAATTACATATGGGTGATTAAAAGGAAAAGGTGGCAATGAGAGGAGGAAATTATCCCTCGTAAAGGCAAAAGAAGAATGGCAAAATCTGTGTTTCCTTCCAAGGATCAAATTCATGCACATCATGATTCATGACATGAAAGCCCATGTCCAATGCATGACAAGTGCCGAAGATGTTAATAATTGAGTGGGTCTTTTACTCTTTTTACTCCAAACAAAATAATTTAAGGAGTCATTCTTTCGTATGTCATTTTTTATGCATTGATGTTGTAGGGACAACATCCCAGTGGTATTTAAGCAGTCATGGATGAGCTTGACTTGAATAAAGCTTGGCCTTGTTTGGAAATGCTTCAGTTAAGCATAATTAAAGAGAGAGAGAGAGAGATTGATTATCCTCCTTGGACTCTAGTTACCAAAATTAGTCATCAAATATGGATAATTAGTTTTATTTTTTCTTTTATTTTTCACTCTCATATTGGTCAAGGTCATATCATTCTTTTTCCAACAATCATGTTCTTTTAACGATGAATAACGTATGAAACTTATCGATTAGAGGTGACGACAAAAACGATTAGGTGAAAAAGGCCAACGATGGTAAGATGGTAAGAAAGGAGAGATCACCAAACAAAGAGGCAAAACAGTCTAGAGAATGTTTTTCATTCAAAGAAAGAGAAAGACGTTGATTGGTAAAGAATCTGAGGGAGACACCGCGCAACTTAAAATCCTAAGCTTATGGGTTTGAGCACAACTATATGATATTAACTATCTACACTCCTTACATCTTTTCAATGTAGAACTTAATCATTTTTCATTGACACATGTATACTCAACAAAACCGAATGTAGAAGCAGTTTGAAGAACTAGATGCTAATGCTCTTAAGGGTTTTTTAGTTTATAAAGTCTGGAACAAATTATTAAGGGATAAGTGGAATAACACATAATTTTCTTATAGCAATGGAAAATATAGTACTCTTAAAGAAAGATAAATGTTTCTCTTTTGGAGTACCATTTAGATCGCATACAAAGATGGCAAAAAGGTCCAATTTTGTAGCTTTCATAAAGGGAATAAATAAGCTGCCTTCTTTCTATAGCTAGACAACAAGATAAAATTGAGCATGTTGTGGATAAAATCATTAAGAAAATTACCTTTGAAAGGTATTTTGTATTGTAACTATTTAGAAATAGTTAAGTTGTTAGTTTTGTTTGTGGTGTAACTATTTAACAGGTAGTACAATTACTTTCTTAATTTTTTTTAAAGGTGAAGAGACATGTTTGTTGGAAGTCTTTTCATCGTTATTAATGTGTTCTGATGTGACAAAAACTATTATTACTTTTCAAGTTAATATTTTTATTTTGAGCATAAAAAACAAAAACAGAAAAAAAATAAATATATTGCTTCTTGGGGCATTTATAGTTGAGATATACATCATTTACTTCTTCATATTTTGTAAATCAATCATTGGATTTGTTATATAAAACAAAAACATTATAATTTTTAATATGATGTAAATAGAGTAAGTAAACTACCTTTATTAGAATAGAAAACTACCTTCGTTAGCTTTTCATCATGAAATTAAAAAGAAAAACACCTCAAACTGATAAAGTTAAAACTTATAACATTTCAAAGTTAAGGGATTAGAAAATAATTGGATAAAATTAAATCATACTTTTGTACAAATTACCACCTTTATATTACCTATCTCCATAAAGTTAAACTTGGTGAAACTTGAACCCTACTTTGAAATTTGGGTTTATCCCATTCGTTTGAATTAGTGAAATTTGAAGAATCAATTGATCACACTCAAGCCCTATATCCCAAGAACCTAGAAGAAGTGTTGCAATCAAGCACGAAGATTCTTGTCGGTGTTCCAACAAAAAAATTACTTTGATGCTTAAGTTAGTAGGGTAAGCTTGAAAGGGGGCAATTTTAAAGAAGGCTTGAGAATATATAAGAAGCGTACTTATAAAAATAACTCTAATCTCGTACAAGGTATTGTCTATTGTGCCTTTCGGCGGTAGAATAGTTATCACAGGAAAGTGTTGTTTACCCAGAATAGTTTTAAGATTTTTCTAGACGACGACACAATCCACCTTAAAAAAGTTATATTTTTGTTCGAGTTCTTTTGGGGAAGCGGCAATCAATAATTTTATGTCCATAAGTAATAATAAAAAATTGTATTGTATGAGTAATTATCTTACAATGTTAATGTGGGTGTGTCAACCAACCATTAAATTAGTTATTGTTAAAATAATAATAATAATAATTGTAAGACAAAAAAAGAAAAGAAAAAAAAAATCTAACTTTTCTCTTTGACTATTATTCTTCACTTTCTCAAATTGATGTTACAAATCTTGGGTAGAACTCACCCTTGAAAACTGGCTTACAAGGAAAGGATGCTCAAGAGCTTATATACACATGGTTAAAGATTAGACTTAAATCATGTGTGATACTAGGATTATAACATACCACCATACTTCCGTGGCCGAAGTCCACGGCGGCCCACTCTATTGAGACTGACCCGATAGTAGCCATTTCTCTTTTGGCGGCTCTACTCACCTATTAGTATTTTAATCTAGTCCATAAGTCACTCCCTTCGTGACTCAAACCCCTCGACATAGTTGCTAGTTCTAATACAAAATGTTACAAACCTTGAGTAAAACTCATCATTGAAAACTGGCTTAGAAGGGAATGGTGCCAAAAAACTTATATACGCATAATTAAAATTAGATTCAAACCATTTGGGACACTAAGATCGTAAGAATTGATGTATTGCAAATTTCATCCACCAAAGTTATTACACATATTAGAAGCCACGTGCCAGTCACATAGTAGGGGACCTTTCTCATCTGACAAATGGGCAGTTCAATAGGTGTAATTGGGCAAGTTGATAAGGACCATCTCCTCAATGTGTACATGCACCTTATTAACCGTGTTTCCTTGGTAGATGAAGGAGAAGGACCACTTTTGCTTGCACGGGGGAAGAAAATGACGTGGCTTGAATGCAGCAGGCTGACTAGGTGAACCATATATATATATATATATATATATATAAAAGAATTTTATGCTTTGTTCTTAAATTGTGTAGAGATTACCATGACTGACCTCTCAAAAACATACTTATATGGTCCCGGGTTTTGAATGCACAAATTTGCTTTTTTGGGAGTGCTGATTTTGTGGACCCTAAGCCAATAGGATGTCCAGGCTATTCGTACTCTAGGAATTTATATGTGTCATCCCTTTCAAGTATTTATTTCTTTTTCTTTTTTTTCTTTCTTGTGGTACCCAAATAAAAAGAAACCAAAAAAAAGTGTCTATTAAAAAAATGACATCATTTCATTTCATTCATTTAAAGAAAAAATAAAAGTTTATTTCATTAAAAAAGCAAAATAATTGGAAAGAAGATAGGACTCCCACAAATACTCACCACTAGATTTTTTTTTTTTTAATTAATTAATTTATTTTTATGATCTCTCTTGTATCTCATCGTATGGACCTAGGATATAGACTAGTTAGCTGTTTATATTATATGCAATACGGGACAACTAATGTGAACGTGTATTTGGTGAGATGTCCTTTCTTATTATCTGCCTGTATTGTATTTGCATGCAATATCAACAAGTAATTGGTTTCAAAAAGTAGCTCAATCAGCCGTAGATCATGCCTAATAAAACGGAGATTACTAGTTTAAACTCCCTCTCCCCCTTCCCTTGTATGGACATATTAAAAAAAAAGCAACTAATTGCACATAATTCAAATTTATGACAAAAAAAAAGCAACTAATTGAACCATATAATCAATATGTAGGAAAATTATATTTACTCCCTTCAATTTACACTATTGTTGCAATGTCTCCCAATCTTTTAATTTTGGGTAAAGTCCACATACTCCCTTCAAACTACCACTCAATTGACAATGTCCCCCCAAACTTTCAATTGCGACAATGTACTCCTCAAACTACTAAAACATTGTCAATATCCCCTCCAAAGCTAGCAAAAAGATCAAAATGCCCTTATATATTTATCAATATGACAAAAATACCCCTAAAATTCATAAAAAAAAAAAATTAAAAATTAAAACGAAAATTTTATTTTATTTTTTTTCAAAAAATTATTTTAATTTTTAAACGATTTTTTTTAAAACCGAACTTTTTATTTAAAAAAAAAAATCAATTTTTTTTTTTTTAGATTTTTTTTTTTTAAAAAAAAATGTTTTAAAAAACGAAAAATTTATTTTTTTTAAACGAAAATAATTTTTATTTTTAAAAAAAAACGGAAATTTTTATTTAAAAATTATAAAAGAAAACATTTAAAAACAAAAAAACAAACGAAAAATTTTCAATTTTTATTAAAAAAAAAAACGAAATTTTTTAATTTTTTTTTCTAATAAAAAGATTTTTTATTTTATTTTAGGTTTTTCCAAAAATTTTGGTTTTTTTTTTTTTTTTTTTTTAATTTTACTAAGGGTAGTTTCGTCAATGAGGGAGACATTGACAATATTTTGGTAGTTTGGGGAGTACATTGTCGTAATTTAAAGTTTGGGGGGGGGTCATTGTCAATTGGGTGGTAGTTTGAGGGGAGTATGTGGACTTTTCCCTTTAATTTTTTTAATATATCTTACTAATCTACCCAAAGACGGAACTAAATTTTAGGTTTGCGGGGAACAAAACTAAAAAAAATAAATAAAAAAATAAAAAAATTGAGAGGTAAAAGGTTAATTTTGGAAGAATTTGTATGAATTTTTATGGGATCAATTGGAGCTCCAACGTGATTCCATATTATTGGGGTTATAGTGTCTCCCTTTCACCCTCAAATGACAAAAATATTATGCATAAGCAAACTAAAAAAAAAAAAAAGTACGAAAAAATAACCCATTGCAGATGACCTACGACCACGTCATGAGTTTTGTTTTCTATTTTTTTATTTTGTTTGAAATTTTTTATGTTATGGAGCCTATTATTGTTATATTTGCTTGTAAAAGGAATACATTACAATATCAATTGGAATGGAAGTACAAGGCTCAGCCTGCCAAGACTAAAGGCCATCCCACAGTCCACATGTTCATCTAAACTTAATTCTTATTTGCCTACACGAGTAACCTAAGGAAATAAGGGACTATTAGAATAGAAGTATATGGCTCAGTTCGCCGTAACCAAAGGCTCATCCAACGGCCCCCTATGCTAATTGGCTCATCTAATAGTTAATTCACATTGGCATACACAAATAGCCAAAGGAAATGAGGACTACTGGAATAAAAGTATGAGGCTTAGTTCGCCAGGACCAAAGGCCTATCCAACAGCCCACTAAGTCCATCTAACACTTAATTCACATTAGTGTACAAAAGTAACCCAAGGGAATAGAAGGCTAACTCACTAAAGGAAGGTGAATCAAACTCACCCGCAATATTGAATGCCAAATTAATGGCTATTTGACAACAATTTCCTTATAAAAGCAAACAATGTAAATGATATGTAGCCTATGCAAGATTAGAAGGAGATTAGACCCATGTGCTCTTATCTCCTAATTTTTAACTATCTTTTTTAATTTTACCTTTATACTTTACTGACTTAAACATCAGAGGTGGTGCCGTTGCCTCCCCTCCCCCTTACGCAATCCACCACTCTAATGTTTAGTTGTTTTGCGGGGATCCTGGATCAAGGACTAGGTGTGAGTAGTCATTGGTTGATTTTCTTCATCAACATCAATAATAAATCAATAAAGTATATATATTAATCAGATTAAAAAAATTAAAAGAATTACAAATTAAGTAATAGACCGAGGGGGCAAGTATAACTTGCCTAATATGTATCTAGAAGTTCTCATTTTCTTGGCTCGAGAGGCAAAGGTAAATAAGTGGGATCCATGTGGTGCTAGGAATGAAGAAACAACAATTTGTAATGATTAAAATTACTCGGCAACTTAACTCCACTAATATTGACCATTTAAACAAACAATCATGCTTTTAGTACAAAATGTTTTTAGCATGAACATTTGAACAAAACCTTTTCTAAATGCATTTGACTTGGCCACTCACTGCATCATCTCAAAACCAGCACTATTATGCATTTGTTGTGTGCATGAGTTGTTGACTAAAACATATAATTATGTTGTTGATTACCTATAATCCCACTACAACCTTGTTTTTTATTATATTTTGCAACAAGTTCTCCCAAATGCCTTTGACAAAGCCATCCCCGTGCGTCCTCCCATTTTCTTATTATGCATCTAGTTATCATTAACAATCATCCACTAAACTTTAAAAAATTACAATTGACATTTCAAACTACTGAACTCTTTGTGCTAATCGGTTGTTCTTATCATTTAGTTATTTTCTATACGGCTCTCAATAAGCATGTGCATGATCATGATCACACCTAAGTAGAATAATTACAGTTAGTTTGCATGCCGTTTAGTTCCAAAACTCTCTATTAAGTCTAATGGGAAATGAATCATGTGTGATACAAGTGACTCAAAATAGTAATTATACCCTAATGCTTAAAAAAAAAAAAAAAAAAAAAAAAAACGTGGGTCTTCCCATAGCTCCATGGCAAGAGATTTACAGCCTGGTCTAAAAGTATAATTGTAATTTCACATATATAGTAAGGGGTATAATTGAAATTTTACTTTTTGTGTACCGCATCATTTTTTGTTGGATTTAGTAAAAAATCCTAACCATAAGTGAAAATGTTAGATAATTTGGAGATTAAGTGCAACTTTTAAAAGTTTAAATAACATTGTAGAGTAATGCTAGGTACTATCTTTTTATCCTCTTAAAATTCTTTTAAAGCTGATGTGGCTTTTAAAATCATGATTAAATTTTAGATGAATCATACTTGAATTTTGATCCAATGGTGATTTTGAAAGCCACATCAACTTTATGAGGATTTTAAGAAGATAAAAAGATGATACCTATCATTACTCAGCAATATAAATTGGGTAATAGTTTGAATTAGGTAAGTGTAATTTCTCATCCTTCTTCCCTATTTTAGAACACTAGAGACCGGCTTCTTAAATCTTATTTTTTTACAAGATAAATGCAACTAATTAAGCATTCTTAAGTAGTTTTCTGTGTCTTTTTATTTTATATATATATAAAAAAATGAATGGATATGCCACATAGACAATAATATCCAAAAAAATGATATTTGAGAATGCTGAACATCATTTATCTTCTTTAAATGTAGAAAAAAACTTTTAAAGAAGTCTCAATTAACACACTTGGTGTTCCTTAAACTAAGGAAAACACAAATTAAATAGGAAAATATTAAGGTCACAACATAAATCTAATTTATGGCCAACTTCTCTCTAATGTGTCATATAAAAAAAAAAAAATTAATAAAGAGGATTTTGAAATTTTGAAAATTTGAGAAAAAAAACAATTTGTTTAGTTTAAAATTCAAATTCAATTAAATAACCAAAAGTATTATCTTATCTAGGGTAATACTTTTGCTTCATTTACCATTATTTTAATGAAAAAAATACTTTTTCTTTTCTCTCTCTTGATTTTTTTTTTCTCGATAAATGCTAGAGGCCTTTCAATTTTATTTTATTTTATTTCAAAAAATTTAGTTCTAAAATAAGGTGTCAGCATTTCATATGAAAAACCTTGCATTTCTCTTCCTTCTCTTAGCATTTATTGTATAAAAAAATGATAAGAGAAGCTATTAACTATTGTGGAGTTTATTTAAAGATAAATGACAAGAGAATTTATAGTGGAGTTTATTTAAAGAGAAATGCAAAAGAATATTTCTCTTTGAGCCGAAATGTAAAAAATAAATAACATTTATAAATTTAAAGAAAAATCTAAAAATCCCTTAATTATTATTATTATTTTTTTTTAAATGCTAAAAAGCCGTTACTAATGCTCTTAATCCTTATCCGTTTATCTTAAATTCAAATCTTTCATTGGAGAGCTCAATATTTTTAACTCATTGTTATCATCACAGGATTCTTGTGAAGACTTTTTCCTAGTTTTGCGGTTGCTTCAACAGTAATAATTAGGCCAGTAACTGTAATTATGAGAGTATGAGGACTAACCTGTATATAGTTTGACTTCAAATGGATCGGATTCTCTCTAGTTCAAATGATCTGGATAATATTCAGTTAGTTATAGTGCAGATGTATTTTTATCTTTTTACTTTTTGAGGGAATAGAAATATCTAGATATTATCCAATTCAAATGAAATAAAAAGGATCCCAATTCCAGTCCAAAAGAGGGCTCAATGTTCTCTTCAATGATCCAATAAATTTGCAATCAACCCATATATTTTCTGCATTAGCGGAGAATATCCGGTTAGTTATAATGAATGAGCAATTTTGTCTTTTCAAAAAATAAAAAGACAAAAATACATCGTATTCTTTAGTTTATTTGAACCGAAAAAATCCTGTTTCATCTTTTCTTCTACAGTAAAAAATTAATGTGCATAACATGTGCAATTATTTAACCAAATTACTCTCCATGTATTTTCTTCACGAGAAAATTTTAAAATATATAGTAAGCAAAAAAATACAAATAAGTTCTTGAACTCAATATTACCTAAATTTTTGACAAAAATCATTAGAATGTAAAATTAACTCAAATTATATTGCGACATGTGTCATTTACTATTATAAATAAAATAATATAAAAAATGAAGAAAAAAAATCGAGGAGTGGCTCGATTTGTTTTGTTTTTTTGTTTTTTGTTTCATGTTTATATTTATATATTTTCTTCTTATGCTTTTATTATTATTATTTTTTATTTACTTTTATTGTAAATGACATGTGTCTCAATTTAATTAGGAAAATGTTAAGGTCACAACACAAATCCAACTTATGGTCAACTTCTCTTTTACGCGTCATCTAAAAAAAAAGAAGGAAATTGAGAGATATGATTTTGGAATTTTGAAAATTTAGGAAAGAAGACAATTTATTTAGTTTAAAATTCAAATTTTTTTTACACGTAGGAGAGAAGTTAGTCATAGATTAAGTTTGTGTTGTATCCGTATCAAATCTCATTTAATTAATACTGATGTGACACCCTAACAATTTTCATCAAAATTTTAAACGTGCTATTTTCAAAAGGTACTAGAGGACAAAAGGATATGTAAGAGTCCATTTTCTTACCTACCATCCCAATTCTCACCCTCAAAGTCAGTGACATGATACGCTCCATTGTTTGGGTTGTGTTTTTTTCCATTTGATTTTGAATTTTTTTCATTTTCTATGCACCAAAAGGGTTCCACATGAAGGGAGCTAGAAGAGGGAATTAGGGGACCATTAATTGAGCTGGAGAATATCTAGTTAGTTATAGTGTATGAATATTTTTGTACATTCAAAAAGTAAAAAGACAAAAATCCCTTTAAAGCATAACTAACTGGATACTCTCGAATTCATTTGAACTGAAAAGGATCCTGAGGACTTCACAAAAGAATTTTACGAGCATCGCCCGAGAACCTACAATTATAGAGGAGAGATGCGTGGATGGTGTCGGTGGAGAAAGTACAATAATCATACAAAAGCACAAAAAAAGATCCTTAGCTTATATTTAGAGGTGAATTTAGTCTCGAGTTGATTAAACTGGCCCTTAGAGACTTTTCATGGAGCCTTAAAAGATTGATAAATGGTTAAATTACTCTCAATGTCACCAAATGCAAAAATACACTATGTTAGCTTTAGTTTTTAATATGCTTTAAATTCATTAAAAAAAAAAAAATCATCATCATAGACTCATAGTCAAGAGAGGCTACTGCAAAAATGTAACAATCATTGTCGTAATCTTGGCTGAGAATTATTTACTAGATCAAATATGATGTTAACTCACAAACTCAACTAAATATTAGATTACCCATATTAATATAAAATAGACAACTAAATAGGATCTGCAAATTATTAATTAGGTTGAAACAAATTCACGTGCATGTATGATATGCATTATTTAATTTAGAATTTGCATTAGAAATATAATTATTATCTAGATTATTGTTTTCACTAAAACATAACACATCCAGGAGTAGTTATGGACCCGGGGTCCTTTCTTAAATTTTGTCACAAACATTTAGCCTCAAAATTTGTTAATGATGGTCCAGCTTAGAGGGTGTTTGACATTGCAATTTTTTAGGTCAAAAGTGCAATTTTAAACTAAATACCAAAAAATGTATGGTTTGTGAGTGTGTTTTTAAAAAATTACGATTTGAAAACGTAAAAAATATGTGTTTTCAAATAGCAACCAATGGAGTAGTTTTTAAAAACGGTGTTTTCAAATTGTATATTTTAAAATCGCTATTTTTAAATCACAAATCCAAACAAACCCTTAGTTTAATCCACCCTTATTCCCTAAAATTAAAGTCCTAATTTTGTCCCTATATAATAGAATCAAAATTATAATCTTCAATGTCAAATTACTCGTAAGAATTTTCTTTATAACTGTTAATTGCTTCTTCTTTTTTCCTAAATCAAATAAGGGAAAGGAAAAGTGGAAATTACATCAAAAGTAAAAATAAGTGGTGGGTAACCCAAATAACCCTGAACAACCGACAATTAATAAAACAAACCTAAAAACTACTCGGAATGAGTTAAATAAATGACCCAATCCATAAGGAGAATTGAAGCCACCAACAAGGGCAATAACCAAAGGTAAAGTTTCGTTGTTGGAACAACTAAAGAACCAGCTGTTATGAAGAATAACAAACAAGCACGCACAATGGTCATGCTTTGCGGTTTCACTATTTGTGTGGATCATTCGGAGTCGGACTTGGTTGGACAATTGGTAGTGGCTGCCTATTATACCTCACTAGGGCATGGTGTTGTACTTGAAATCTCAGGAGACACACAAACCTCACTATAAGAGGGTTATGGGTACAGATAGACCATATGAAAGATAGTTATGACTTGATATACATGTATTGTTATATGTTATTAACTTATTATTATAATATATCATTATGCTTTTATGCCTTACTAGTCAAAAACCCTATTGCATGATGTTGTGTGCAGTTGATCATAGTTTAATAAATACTGAGTTCCTTGCATATTGATGTGTTTCAAGTGTACTTAACTCACTAAGTCATGGATTTACGATTTTATCTTTCCACTTGTAAAACATCACTATTTTATAGCCAAATGGTTTTTAGAAGATGGTACATGTGGATTTCAATGGATGATTTGGCTAGGCTAATCTTTGTGGCTAACTTAGAGATGGTGGCCTATATGGAGGCTCAAAAGGTCATTTCCTTTCTAGTGCTTGTGTGGTGGTAGTACATAAGCTTTATTTGGGACCCTTAATGACTTATATTATGGACCTGAGTTATTTCTATGTTTTGATTTTTCTTTTAGACTTGATATGTAATATTTTGTAGACCTAGATTTGATATCCGGTCCATGATCGAGAATTTGACATTGACATATTGCTAATTAACTTGTTTTAGTTTATCTTGCTATTGGTAGAGCTCTAACCCTAGTTTTAGAATAAGTGAGAAAAATGCTACTTGATGACAAAAGTAATATACTTAAAGGTAAAAAAATAAGAGAGTAGTGCACCCAATATTAATTCATATTATTTATTAGTCCAAGGTGTTACACCTCGCCACTACGATGGCTGCCATCTTAGGCACCCATCGCAGTGGCTAGGCGAGCACCTAGCCATCGTGGAGGGTCGAGTACCTCACTACCACGATGGTTGGCTTCTCAGCTACCCCATGCGGTGGATGAGAGAGAGAGAGAGATTGGCATGGGTGTGTCAGAGAGGGAAAAGTTTGAATGCTCTTATTTTTTTATTGGGAAGAAGTTTCTTTAGAAAGTTAGTTGTATGAATAAAAACACAAAAAAACATAATGGGTTTTCCTAATTTTTGAGAGAATCAACATAATATATTCATCTGCCTAAGATATTTATATCAAATTATTAGACTAATATGGTCGTTAAAGTTAGTTGTAAGAATGTATTTCTAATGCACGAAAAGATAATAGTATGTTAGTTGTAAGAATGTTATTACTATTTTCCAATTATTATCGACACAGGAAAACATAACGGTATGGTCGTTAAAGTTAGTTGTATGAATGACAGTTGAAACAAACATAACATTTTTCCTTAATTTCTGAGAGAATCAACGTAGCAGGC
Organism: Corylus avellana; assembly: GCF_901000735.1. Lineage (NCBI taxonomy): Eukaryota > Viridiplantae > Streptophyta > Magnoliopsida > Fagales > Betulaceae > Corylus > Corylus avellana. The sequence continues at coordinate 4,816,487 of NC_081543.1, forward strand.
CTAAAATATTTACATTAAATGGTTAGACTGATATGGTCGTTAAAGTTAATTATAAGAAAGTTATTAGTATTGCTACTTTTCAATCATTACCGACACAAAAACACATAACGGTACGGTCGTTAAAATTAGTTGTATGAATGACGACAGAATAAAACGTCATAACAGTTTTTCTTATTTTTGAGAGATTCAACGTAACGAATTCATTTGCCTAGGGGTAGAACCACTTTGCCCTGGCATTCCCCCCAAAATTTAAAAAATTGTCTCTAAAGTTTGAAGATTTTTATAAAATGGACCTCACAAAATTAATATTTACTCTGAAAATATTTATTTTTAGTTTCGCCCCCTCTTCTAAAATTATAGTTCCGTCCTTGCATCTGCTTAAATCATTTATATCAAATTATTTGATTGTTATGATCCTTATAGTTAGTTAGTTGTAAGAATGTTATTATTGCTCTCCAATTATTAGAACAGAATGAAATCAAGAGTTATGAGCATTTCCTTGAGTGGAACTCATCCAAAAGAAGCAATTTCTCTTATTAACCATAAAGAATGAGGGCACATAAGGAATTAATCCATAAAAGACGGAGATAAATGTTATTTAGAAGAAATGCTGACAAGAAACGTGAAACTCCATTTTATGAGAAACCAAAAGGAAATAAAGCAACAACATCATAAACTCATCTAATCACTATTATCCCTTTCTTGTTTAGTTCCCAGTCCAAATCAAATCTCCAACATGTATACAACTGAAAAACGATAAGGTTTATCGAAAGAGATCGGAAATCAATTACCCAAAAGGAAACAGAAAATTAAAATTAAAAAGAAAAGAAAAGAAAAGAAAAGAAAAAAAAAAAAAAAAAAAAGAAGAAAAGAAAAGGAAAAAGAAAAGCACACTGCAAAATGCAGAGCATGTAGTGAGAGAGCAGCTTTTTATGTTACCCTGCCTTTTTCTCGTAGTCCTATATTAGCAGATACATGTTGTGTATTTTATTTTTGTACATAAAAAAAAAAATGGAACATTGAATCTACGCGCTGAGTGAGCGGGTGTGGGGGAGTTTATTGTTTCGAGATCTATTGAAGTAAGCATCGGAAAGCTGCAATTTTTGCCGGAAAATCGTCTTGAGATTTCTTGATTCTGAGAAAATCTCCTGTCGGGGAGTCTGCCAAGGGTGCTCCGTACCCCCCCTTCCAGGCGCATTTTAGCCTTCCCACCATATCAGTTCTGGGTTTTCTTTCCTAGTAAAAAATGCCAACGTATTATTATTAGGATTTAGGATTGAACTTTTTTTTTTTTTTTGTTCTTCTAAAAATTGTGAATTTTCTTTGAATCCCACAGGAAAGCTTTGAAACATCATGCTGGTGATTGATATTGTATTAGCGTGTTTTGGGATTGCACGTTTTTCTCTATTTTTGCTAAATATTATTAGTAAAAGTTGAAGATTTATATGGAAATCGTTACAGGGTAGACCAAGTTTCAAAGTCATCTTGAGGGATTTGCATGCACAGAGGCTCTAGAGACCCACGGAATCTGAGAGATTTATTGAGGGTTTCAGAGTCCTTCCAAAGTCCCAAAACTACCTCTGAATTTTTCCAAAATTTTCTGTTTCTCAATTTTGTCTGAATTGCTTTCATTTACTTGAATTCGCACCATTGACTGGAATCTGTAACGCTCACCAACAGCAAGTTCTGCATGCATTAACTTTCACCATCCATTTGTCACTTCAACTTTTTTGTTTCCATCTTCTGGGTTTTGCTATAAATTCCCAGTTCACTGCCCTGCATTTCACTCAAGCTCATTGCAGTGCAATACTCTGTTTTCCTCCTGTTTCTTTCAATACTCTGTTTTCCAACTCTGTTTCTTCTAATACTATGGCTAAAATCACGAGTGTTTTCTCAATGAGGCACTTCTTCGTGCTCTCTCTGGCATTGAATGTCAGTTTAATCTTGAGGACTATGTACGAGACGGAACAGGGCTTTCTTTGCTACCGTTCCAAAACTCAGAAAGGCCAAACTACCCAGAGGATGCGTTTGTCCTCGTCTTCTTCTTCCTCTTCCTCGGCCGCTACTACTCGGACTGAGGCTCAAGATGGCGTGGAGAGAGTTATCAATCTCGACCAGTAAGTGCAAGAGCGTTTTTGTTTCAAGTTAATATCTTCCCCTTCCCTGTGATCCTTTGTATTGCTCGGAAAAAATCAAGTTCATATCTATTTTTGTGTTTGTTGAGTTCGTATCATAATATCAAATACTTACGATGAAGCTTCTAAATGTAGCACTGACTCCCCTTGTGGTTCTTGGTATTATCACTTACCACCCTGGCAGATTTCAAGGCTATTTACCAGTCAAGTTCTCTTCTTTTTTTTTGTTGAGTCATATTTTAGGCCAGGGGCATACTTGTCAACCAAAATGGCCAGCTTTTGCGATGGAGAAGTATTAGGTAAGCAATGATGGCATCTCAAATCCAAGGGGGTCCTTGAAATGTCAGAAACCTGAGGTCATGTCAGTGATATTTCTCAAATTATCGTGGGGGTAATTATTTTTTATTATTATCTTCATTTTTTTTTTTTTAGCTTTGCTGCCTTTGTAACTGTAAGGCTGATGCTTCTGCTGGGATTAACGTGCAAAGGGGGGCTTACGTTGTCCAGTAAAAGAGTACTCTGCTGGCTTTGGAATTTGCCAGCGTCGACAAAGACAGGTCCTGTGTTGTTGGTTTAGATTTTCCATGGTGGATGTTAGAGTGGGGGGGAGAGTCGGGAGGCCCTTGGTACTCGATGACTCCTTTTTTTGTCATTTCTGTGTTCCCAAGTTGAGGGGGCCTGCTGCTGTTAGTGCTATTGCAAGATTCTAACATGCACCATAGGTGGTGGTGCTCCATCACATTTGACCAATACCATCATTGTGTACCTAAGCTGTGGACCTCTCTCTCTAGCAAGTTGGAGATCCCAAGAATCTTTCCGGGTGCTGTTTACAGCATTCGTAAATTTTTATCATGAGTCGCTAGAACTAGCATTACTAGTGTTATCTTCTTGGTGTTTGATTTAGTTTGTAGCTTTATTTATTAGTTTTTTTGTGTTGTTCTGCTGTTGGGTTTCTTTTACTCATTTTCTTTTGCTAAAAAATAAAAAGGTTAGAGGCCCCAAGGTGGATGTCAAAGCACTGTGCACGATAGAGGCTTATATATAAGTAGATGCATGCTTGTGACCTGTGGGAGCCATGTGGCTTTGCGCACACAGCATTCGGACACCCTTTTGGCCTTTGGAATGAGGTAAAAGAGTTTAAAGTTCTCCGTGGCATGTTTGAGATCTAGAGGACTTTTGGCCGCCCAAACTTTTTGGTCCATTTATTAGACCTAAATGGAAAAGTGGGATTGCCTGGATCTACCCATTTTTGTGGGTTCTATGTAGATATAAACCTTTCTCTGGGTCTTTGCCTGTTAGCACTTTATTACAGCATATTGATCTTATGTTAGATTTGCTCACTTCTAATCAATCAGCCTGTCAGACAGGGACCTACAATGCTACCAATCTCCATACCTACTTCCATGCAAATTTGCTTTGAGTCTTTTCCCACTTCTACATAGAGTGACAGTTTTTACATTTTATTTTTCCTGCTGAGTGACCCCTTTTCACTTGTTTTGTTTTCTTCTTGATGACCAATTTATGAGTAGAACATATGGGTGGTGGACTGGAGAACACCAAGTACAACAAATACTGGATAGATTTGAGAATATTTTAATCATTTACTATTACTTCAAAAACCATGGTGACATAGTAAATATGAGGGGCATCAGTGCATTTTTGACATGTTATTTTATAATGTTTTCATTCCAGGGGTGATCCCACTATGTACGAACATTATTGGCAACAAGTGGGGGAGAAAACGACGGTTGTGATCAGAGGGTGGCAGCATATGAGCTACTTCTCGGATGTGAGCAACATCTGCTGGTTTTTGGAGCCGGAGTTAGCCGAAGAGATTGCACGAGTCCATCGGGTGGTCGGCAATGCTGTGACGGAAGGGCGTCACATCATTGTTGGTACAGGTTCCTCGCAGCTGTTTTTAGCTGCTCTTTTTGCTCTTTCTCCACGCGATGGCCCTGAACCAGTCAGTGTGGTGTCTCAGGCCCCATTCTACTCGGTGAGTGTTCTATAATATATTATTATTATTATTATTATTTTTATATGCTTGTTGGAGAATATAAGCAAACAGAAGGGTATTCCCAATGAACAAGGTATATGTATATTCTAATGTCTTTGTATACATATAGATATATAGATGTGATTAATTTAATGAGTTTGCAAGGTGGGCAACTGGGCATGCTTATATTTCCTTTTCAAACTTCTTTACATTTATGGACTGGCTGTATAATAATGCCCAATATATTCCCGGAAATATTAGAAAAACTCCTGCACTAGTAACATTTTCAGGGCTTAATTAATACTCTGATACTAGACTTTGGCATCTCAATTATTTTCTGCACTTTCTGACGCACTTCATTTATGCTTCCCTGCCTTTTTCTTTCTTTCTTTCTTTATAAGAATGCTTCCCCTGTCTTTTATTCTCTCCTTCTCATGCTTTAAGCAACGCGTGCCGACACCTTTGACACAGAACCCGACTCAACCCAATACATGGAGACTGCATATACATGTGCCTAACTGGATAGGATGAATACTGCTGAAATTTTTGTTTTCAATGGTTGTCGAAATATTCTTTAATTGTATTTTCAGATCCATAAAACCCATTTAAAAAAAAGGAATTCATTGATTGTACTTGAACTTTAAAAAGTCAAACTACCCCTAATTAATTATTAGAAAGAAACCAACTCTTTTGTTTAAAAGAAAGCCTTTAGAGCTTCATGTGCACTCTACTCTCTAGTTTAATACCATTAGGAACATGGCATTGATACCAATTTGTTTGATGATTCTAAAGATTCTTTTGCATGTACACAGAAGTACATGATATGACAAGAATCAAGTCCATATCTTTTTCAGATTTTGTTTGATTCCTAAGAAACAAGAAGCTCTTAGATTTTAGTGTAAACATTAAACAATAGTCTTACTTAAGACTGTCTTGAACTCCTGACCTATGGACCTAGGACAACATACGACACTCTTATATGCTTCTACATGATCTTATTTTTTCGAGATTTAAATTTATTGACACTGACACTAATAACGAGTCTCTTCAGGGGCTATCGAAATGGGTGTGAGTCATTACTCTTTTGTAGTTTGCTAAAGATACTAGATTTTTGGCTTGATTTGGTGGGTGAAAATTACATTTTAAGATATGTTAGTTTGCTATTGACTTGCAAATTACTTGCAGTCCTACCCATCCATGACGGACTGCCTCAAGTCAGGCCTCTACAAATGGGCAGGAGATGCGCAGAGCTATAGTAAAGAGGGCCCGTACATCGAACTGGTCACTTCCCCCAATAACCCTGACGGCAATGTCAGGCGATCTGTCGTCAATAGAAGTGAAGGGACATTGGTTCATGACCTTGCATACTACTGGCCACAGTATACTCCAATATCTTCCCCTGCAGACCATGAGCTGATGCTGTTCACCGTCTCAAAGAGCACTGGCCATGCTGGGATGCGCATTGGGTAAGTTGATTATATCAAGATAACAATCATATTAGAAGCTGTATTTGGTTTCTGCTGGCTCTATTGTCTAAATGCTAGTTAGCGGAAAAAACTTAAACTAATAGAAAGTGGTTAAAAGGCCTAATAAGTAGAATATTTAACTAAAATGAAGAGTATATTATAGGGTTCAAACTTATAACGCATGTTATGATATTATCTCAAAACAGTACTTGTCCCAAAAGCTTAAACTCTTAAGAATTGGTGAATTTTAATAATTTAATTGATATTTTAACAATGCAACACTGTGTGGTAACAAAAAAAAGAAAAAAACACTTTGTGTGGTAACAAACTATTCCTAACAATTGCATTAGATGGTTTAGCACTATCACTGTATGAACTTTCTACATGTAATTTTATTATGCAGTGGTTGTTTAAAGCTCTCTTAATTCCTAAGGGGGTGATGGTCATATGAAAGCATGTAATGAATGGTTTCTATTTCTAAAGTTCACTTGTACATTTTCCAGCTGGGCTCTTGTGAAGGACCAAGAGGTCGCAAGAAGAATGATCAAATTCATTGAGCTCAACACGATAGGCGTGTCCAAGGATTCACAACTCCGGGCCGCCAAGGTTCTGAAAGCTGTTTCTGACAGCTCCGAACATGGCGGCACCTGGGAAGGAGTCGAATCCTTCTTCAAGTTCAGCTATCGCGTAATGGCGGAGAGGTGGAAGCTGTTGAGGGAAGCGGTGAACAGCAGCAGAATATTCAGCCTGCCGGAATTTCCTCCCGCACATTGCAACTTTTTAAACCGGGTCTTCGAGCCTCAACCTGGTAAACTAATCAATCACCCACCAACTGATTTAGATGCATGAGTTTCATATATTTTACAGATGATTAAGATTCGACTCTTTTTTGCAGCTTTTGCTTGGTTGAAGTGTGAGAGAGATATAGATGACTGCGAAAGCTTCCTTCGAGGGCACAAGATTTTGGCTAGAGGGGGAAAACACTTCGGTGTTAGCCCAAAGTATGTGAGGGTCAGCATGCTGGATCGTGACAACAATTTCAATTTATTTGTGAAAAGGCTGTCAACTATCCACTTATAACCTCCGTTGACCAACTAATGTACATTACAAAAAGAAAGCAATGCAATTTTGTTGATCTATTTATATGATTTCTCTCTATTTTATTTCCTGTTGTTTATCAAAGCGAAAGAAAAGGAGAGAATATAAATAAAATGTTATCCCAGTTCATATATATTTCATCAAAATTTTCCCTTTTCAATTGTATTATGCAAATGAATTTCGATCCATAAAAGACGGTAATCAAACGAAAATGAAGTTGCTGGTAATATTATTCCTCTTGAATTTCGATCCATAAAAGAAGGTAACCTGTTAGCAGAAGACATGGGTGTGGAAACGGGATTGGTAGTGAGCATGTGAGCCCGTTTAAGAAGATTAATGATATACCCGTGCTGTGATAATGAAAGGCCTTGACGGGCGGCAATGGTTTGCCCATCAAAATAATGGGGTGGCCCAAGGTCTTTAATTGCAAACTCAGTGCATAAGTTTCTGATGAATTGAGAGATTTTTTTTTTTTTTTTTTTTTTAAAATGAAATAATTGACAGATGGTTACTTGAGAGTTGAGAGGAACGGTGATGATAATATTATCGACATATAATGTTGATGTGATAATCTCAATTCATTCTGGAACTAATATTTATTTTTTATATTATTAATATATAATAATGCTGACGTGATAATCTCATCAATTTTAGAACTAATTCTTATTTTTTATATTATCAACATATAATGCTGACGTGATAGTCTCAATTCACTTGAATCCTTATCCATTTATGTGGCATTTGATTTTTTTTTTTTTTTTTTGAATGTTCTTCAAATAGACCCTATCATTCATATATGTGTCTCATGTGCTCTCTATTTTTTTCACCTTTATTTATATATAAAATAGTGGACACCTCCATGAACTTTCACTCGTTTTGACGCTACTTCTCAAAGTTTAAAACTCTCAATTAAATTAAAAATATCGAACTTTCAATTACTCAATTATGTTAGAGATTTTTCATTAAATCTTGTCAAAATCCTCAAAATAACCGTTTTTTTTTTAATAAAAAAATAAAAAATATTGCAAAGATGTTGCAAAAATATTAAAAATATATTTTATTTTATAAAATAAAAAAATAAAAAAAACACACACCAACACACGAAGCCTCACAATTTTTATAATTAAAAAAAAAAAGGTATTTTAAAAATTTTGACAAAATTTAACAAAAAATCTTAACAGAATAGAGTAGAGTAATTCAAAGAAATTAAAAGTTTGATACCCTTATTTAAAAAATTTTGAACTTCAGGGAGAAAATTTCAAAACATATAGAAGTTCAACATGATTTTTTGAAGTTTCCGCTAAATCTTTTTTTCGTACTTTCTGAGTTCGTAAATAGAGTTGATAAAATCTTACGGTGAGAAAGGGAGGTTCTTATTGGGAGAATGAAAAATCTCAGGGGTAAAAAGGGACTCTCTCACCTCACAGAGGAGAGGGAGAGAGCAGTCGTGTAATTTCAAATCCTTTTTGCTTCCCCTAACTAAGCCATCGCTTGTGACTCTCAAACACAACTCTCCTAATGAAAGCTCACATTCACAGCCAACGAAAGCAACAAGAATCTCCCCTAGGAGTCAAAGTTTTTGTGTAACAGGATGATAGCAAGGGAAGTGCCAAATCATACACAAACGTTAAAATGAAATCCCGCCATTGAATTTCACAACAAAAATGATTGATTTCCGCAAAATTTGATTGAATAAACATTTTGCCCAAGAAGAAATTTTACATTTGAACAATGACAAAAGCAGAATACGAAGAAACAACACCACAGAACAAAACCCCCCATATAACACCAAAATTTTGGGAAGAAACTTGTTCCCAAGAGGAACCGCATATTAGGCACGCGGTTTCCAGGACATACACTATATTTACGTCATTTAAAGCGGCAACACATTTTACATTAGCCTTAGTTCATATTCACCAGCCATTGTTATGTATCTCACCCATGGAAGAGACTGGTATCCACTTTTTTCAATGATTTTAAGGTAACGAACCTGCAAAAACCCAATTCATAATATAAGCACATTGATTACAATCAATTATTATTTCATCATTGCACTTATTTTTATTTAGCAAAACCACAAACGACAGCATGCCTCATCTAAAATCTCATTTGCCCCAATTTGTGCGAACTCTACCTTCCACAAGAAAGATTACTTTAAATCATCCTAAAATAAAGCTATTTAGTAGCTGTTCATGAGTTTTTTTTTTTCAACTTGGAATACATGCAAGTGTTGCCCGACACTCAAGAGTGCTCCACACCACCCTTAATCTGTTGGACAACCTCCTTGTCTTAAAAAGAGGCTAACATAGAAGGCACAAACAATCACAGTATGGCAATCCCCCTTCATAAATCATATTAGCTAGTTCTTTTGTCCTTATAAGAATTTTTTTTTGATAAGTTTTTGTCCTTATAAGAATATATTGAAAAGTGGCAAAAAGTGGGTGAAACCAAAGTACAAAAGGGGCAACCCCGAATAAAAGAAACAATCCTTGCTAGTTCTTCAATTTTACCCTAGTTTTATTAAAGGGGGAACTGTCCCAAAAGTCCCCGAGTTTTGCCTTTATGACAGATAAGGACTCAAGTTTCTAATTTTGACACCAAAAAAAAAAAAAAAAAAAAAATTGACAATTGAAGTCATGAGTTTTGCTTGAGTGACGAATATGTCCCTCCGTTGGATTTTCCGTCCAGTCTATAACGGAAAACTTGCCACCCCATCGTACAGTCTATAACAATTAAAGCCAACCTCACAAAGGGGGTGGTTGGAGTGGAGATCCACCTCACAGAGAGGCGGGGGTGGAGAGCTCTAACCCTAGAAGGGTGTCTCTCCACCCTCGCACACCTCTGTGAGGGTTGAGATCCACCCCCACAAAGGGGTCAATGGGGTTGGCTCCACCCCTACCAACCTCTGCAGAGGTGGAGAACCACCCCCATAGAGGAGCGGTGGGGGTAGCTTCATCTGCCATCACTACAGGGGTGGAGATCCACCTCCATAGAGAGGGGGTGGAGAGCTCCACCCCTACTGGAGACCCACTCCCACATAGGAGCAATGGGAGTAGCCTCACCTGCCACCCCTACAGAGGGGGCAACGGGGGTGGAGATCCACCTCCATAGAGAGGGGGCTGGAGAGCTCCACCCCTGCATACCTCTGCACAAGTGGATCTCTCCACCTCTGGCCTCTATGGGGGTGAGCAGGGGTAGCTCTACTCCCATTGCCCCCTTTGTGAGGGTGGATCTCGTGAAGTCGCCCCCACCACCCCCTCTGTGGAGGTGGTTCTCCACCCTTCCAGAGATGGATAGGGGTGGAGCCACCCCATCGACCCCTCTATAGGGTGCATCTCCACCCCCACCACCCCCTTTGTTGGGTGAGCAGGGTGGAGCCACCCTCCACCACCTCTCTTTGTGAGAGTGGATCTCTACTTCTCTTTTTTTTTAAAAAAAAAATTGGCGTAATTGCCTATGTGGCAAGCCGATGTGTATCTGGATTCATGTGTGACGTTTTCATTGATCTAACATGAACAATATGACAAGTGTCAAGTTTTCCGTTAAAGACTGGACAAAAAAATTTGACACACGGACCCATTTGTCATTCGAGCAAAATTCAAGAATTCAATTATCAAAATTTGAAACTTAGGTCTTCCTCTTTCATAGAGGAAAAGCTTAGGGACTTTTGGAACAATTTCTCTTTATTAAATTTACATTCCATATGATTAGTCCATCCTGCTATTTTAAACCTAATTATTCTGAAGCATCTCTGCTCAGTTCTGACTTATAAGGTTAGCCTACTTTAGTTTCATCAAATAAAACACTACTACTCTTCTTTAGGTGTCCATTCACCAAGATGAGGCAAGAGAACAATTTCATGGCCCTTTCAAGCAATTAGAGACATATAGAAACACATACCTGAATCCCTGAGACAGTAAAGTACGGTATCTCAAACTTCACACGGATAGGAGCCTTCCTTTCTGGAGCTGCTTCTTCAGCAGTTATACTAGGAAGGCTGAACTCTGCCCTCAACATATACTCCTGAAAAGTTCCAGGTTGCAAACAAGGTTAAGAATAGAAAAGCCACATTGCACCATTTAACATTGTTAGCCAATTGTTAATGACTTGCATATAAAATGAATTTGAGCCTTAAACCAATTCCTACCTTATTACCAGGAAAAGACTTAATTTTCCAAACCAAAGCATCACGCTCGGGAGCATATGCAGCAGATCCCATTGATGTTCGGACATTAGGATTTGTAGAATCAGATGGCACAGGCAACTCGATTTCAACATTTGTGGCAGTGCTGTATAAGACAGTAACCAGGAATCAAAATCAGAAACTTTGGTAATGGCCATGAAGAACGCTTCAGAGCATTCATAATGGACTCTTTATATTTAGCTTTTCTCTAAAAATCTAACAAAACTCACGAAAATACCCATTTAACAAGCTCCTTTCTCTACTTTATATTTAGCTCGTGTCATAGATGCTCCTTACATTCCAAGAGCCAAAAAGCTAAAGTTATATAATTTTTTAAGCTTATTTTTTACCCTTCTCTTTTTTGATTGGTTTAAAACTAATCAAATAATAATATTTAATTAAAGTAGAGAAAGATATATAGAGAATTTGATGTTTGACTCATTTTAAAAGTAGCTCTCTAAATTTGATAAAGTGATTTTTTCTCCTCCAATTTAGCTTTTATTTGAGAAGTCCATTGTGAATGCTCTCAGAGCAACAAAGTGAATGTTAATGGAGCACTTCATTGTCCCACAGGCATAAAGCTGTTAGGCCTTTTCACAGAGCATATAAAGACCCAACTTCGCTGTACACTTTTTGTAAAGGGATTTGACACAAACAGAACTGAGGATACCACCAACAAAGACGAAAGAATTCAGCACTGATATAATGACAAAAAAATGTGGCTGTTGCAATCTCAAGAAGTCCTAAAAACGAATTTCTACAGAATACAGAGCATAAAATCATTTCAAATGCTGTAAAAGAAAACTCAAAAATGATAATATGTACCCATTCCAATCTTAAGAAATTATAGAACTTTCTACAAAAATAGAGTACAAAATCATTCCAAATGCTAGAAAAGACGCATAAAGCTCACTTCAATTACTATGAATAAACAAAATAATAAGACAAACGACATAAGTCCTATTACTTTACTGCTATCAGTTGTCCAAAATCCATATGCCTCAAAGATTCTAAGATGTAAGCACCTGCTTGTAATTTTCTGTTCTCAAGAACAGTAAAAATGAAAATGACAAACAGCATTTTCCATGTGTCTTCAAAAACTACTTTCAGAAAATTTAAGACCAAGGGCAATTTGTGTATTTCAGGAAGCATCAAAAGTTCGGTTTCTTCCTTTTTAAATATGCAGGCCCATTAACCATTGAAAACAACCAAAAATGAGTTATGAATATTAAATTTAAGACCACGCCAAAATCAGATTCTGAAGTGGAATTCCACTTTCATTTCTACCACCAAGGACAGGTACTAAAGTTCTTTTGGATAACATGTTAAAAGTTTTACCTCCGCTCCTTGAACTGGCTCCGAGCTTTCACCATGATTTCAATCCGACTTCTAGAATGCTTTTCAACTTGTGCTTCTACCCAAATGAGAGGTTTCACCTGAAACCATAAAGATATGATGTTATACACAGTAAATTATGCAAAGTAGTTACAGATGAAAATAGACTGAAGCTTAACCGATTGACCAATTGCAATTTGATCAAACGAGTTCAAGTTCATCTTAATATGCAACAGGGAAAAAATTAATGGACACAGCAATAAAAAGTATTGTTAAACTTTAAATGAGCCAAACAACATCAACCGAACCTGAGTACTGAGCCTATAAGTCATCAGGTCAAAAGCTCCATCCGGGGGAATGAAGGATATTGTCCGGTCATTTTCAAATCGAGCCAAACGCACACACCTGACAAAAGGAAATTAATATGCATGAAGCAGCAACAATAAAAAAAAAAAACTTGGGAAGCATTCAACTAAGAACAAATTTTCATAAACCAACAGAGAAACAGAACTAGCAAGATAAGCATACATACTGATGGAACTTAATATCATCCAGATCAATGGCTTTTCCTTTTGCTGCTCGACCTTGAGCCTCCAGTAGTACTCTATCATTTAGGCCAAGTTTACACTCAGGCATACCACTACAACAAAATAAAGCATGGTTAGTGCATTTTCGATTATTAATTTTTCAAAATAAAGCATTAGATTGATAATAATTACTAATAATTGATATGTCAATAACGTAACATATAGGCACTAGTATAAAAAGAAACAAAAACACAAAAAATAAAGTGTATAAAATTGCAGCCTATACTCTTTTAGAGAAACAAAATAATCAAGTATCAAATTTAAATTGGAGCTCACAACAATTTTTCTTTCAATATATAGAATTAAATTAAGCATCAGCGTCCGCATATGTGGATAGTGGTGTTTTCTAACCGCATCCGCATCCGCATCCATGTTTGCGGATAATGGATAGCGGATGCGAGCAATTAATATATTATCCGCCCGCGTATACACTCCTACTTTTAAGTGCGCATTCCTTAACGTGACAAAAGAAATCACCATTGAATCCAAAATTTAATAATAATTCATCCAAAATTCTGTAGAAATATATGATGGGAATACGAAAGAGAGCGAAAGTGGAGAAAGAAACGATATTGTAAATTAATGTATGTAATAATGGGTTACAATAGCCTGCATAAAGAGAGAGTTTAAGAGTCATGGACAAGAAATCTTGGATTAAATAAGGTAAGAAATAAACCCTTTGAGAGCATGAGATCAGCTATTTATTTTGAAAAAAAAACTAATGCTTTCTAAATCTCATCCTCGATGACCTTTTCACAAGTTTAAACAAATTACTAAGATGATAATAAGTCAACGTACGTTAAATATGTTCTCATTTTTAGTGCCCCGACAACGTCTGAACGTATAATTTGCCCATTGCTGTTGACAAGAATATTTACACTCTCCACCACATCCAAGAAAACCTGATTAACAATGAACAAAGCTTCCATAACATTTCACATGGCAGCTTATTTAAATAACAATAACACGTACAGAAGATCAACATACTTCGTTCTTCTTGTATCGTATCCCTTCACTACGCCAAGACACTGCATTAGTCACAGCCATGGGTGGTCGCTGTGTGACTTCCATCCTATAAGCATCGGTCTTGATAAACTCGCTAAGAATCTTTGCTTCGGTGTATTGCGGAAAGCCAAAGTCCATTATTTCATCAAGCAATTCATACTTCCAAAACCAAAAAAAACATCATCAACATAAACCCGTTTAATTGTTTGGACTAAGAAAGTCTTCTGATTCATGGAAAATCAGAATTATCTATAGTCACTAAGCATAAAAATAGAGAAGTGCTCTTACCACAACTACAAAATTATCTCTGAGGGATTCCTCTTCTAACACTTCAAAATAATGATTAAACACCTGCAAATAAATATAGCTTTACAACAATAAACCCCCAAAAAACTTTACTCCCTATTCTACATCCAATATACATATTTCTCATTTTGAATGGAAAGAGTATGAATTTGAATCGACAAAAGGGCTTACATCAACTAAACGGTGCAGAAAGAGCAAAAGGCTCGTGGCATTGCAATTCTGCCTCGAGGCAGTCATCAAATAAACATTATTGTGTTGTATAAACATGTACGTTATGCCATTGTCATACACCACTGGATCTTGAGATTGCGGATCACCCTGAGATCGAGATCAAACGTTATCAGATTCACCAATTTTTTTTTTTCCACCAAACCAAACAGAAACTACGATGAATATCAAAGCCATAGCCACAGCACTTTTTTCCCTTACAGTTCCTTAATCAAAAACTCAAACTTGCGGAGCTTCTACACCAAATCAATTAGTCAGACAGCGGAATTGTAATTCTCGCACAAAACACTAATCTATTCTGAAATTCGAATTGAAATACAAATATAAACGCAAAAAGATACACCGCATTCACACACACACATGTCATATGTGCATCTACGTGTACCTCTTTCTCGAGGTGCTTGATGAAGAAGCGCTCGGCCTGAGCTGCGGTGACATCGCCGCGGTAGTCGCGCCAAATCAAGACGTGGCCTTTTATGTCTAAGAGGAAAAGCGCCGAGGCCGCGCCGGCCATTTGTGTGGAAGAGGGAGATTGATTCAGAATTTTGATCCAGAGTCGCTGTTATCAATCTCTACTTTGGTGAATGGAAGTATGATATGATGATTTTCAGTGCTTTTTGTTTGGCAAATCCTGATTGAGAGAGTGTGATTTTGTTGTTATTCAGGGGAACGGAAATGGAATTTCGTCCTTCGTTTGTCAAAATTGGCGTGCGATTGTGTCGGACGTGGAAGGTTTGTTTGAGCTGAGAATTGGGCTTCAAGGTCCACATGCCTTGGGAAGCCCAGTAATGGCTTGGTCTAGCTTTTTATAAGGGTTTTATAGGAATATAATAATAATAAAAAAAAGTGGCATTTTTAGCTCAGTTGATAGTTTGATGTATCACTTTAGCACACTTTAAAATTTAAAATTAATAGGATTTTTTTGTAAAAAAAAAAACCAACGAGTGATTGTTATGATGCCACCTTGAATTAGAGCATGTTTGTGATGTGATTGTGTTTGAAAAATAGAGTTTTTAAGTCAAAAAAACGTTTTTTAGTAAAAGTTTTATTTTTAAGATTTTGCTAAAAGAGCGTTTTGTCTATTTTTGGACCCTTAAAAGCGCTTTCAATTTTCTTTTTTACAAAATTTGTACTTTTTTTTTAACAAAATTTTTGAGTGTTAAACATACTTTTAATCATCTCAAACGCAAATTCAAACATGCCCTTAATGTCCCTTTTATGGAGTACTCTCCCAAGGCTTGGACTCTTCTTTGTTTGTTTATTTTTATATAGTGTCATTTTGGGATGATAATTTAATCCGTGTTTGCGTATCGGATTCAAGTCGCGTCAAGTATAGGAATATATAGATATCTTAAGTCGATCTATTTTAATTAAACGAATCAAATTCTTTAACTTTGACTCCTTAATTTTATATTAAATTCAAATCCCCAAGTCAAGAGAATTATTCTAGAGTGGGCCTACCACTTAACCCATTCGGCCCATCTAGCAAAATTTTGGGCCAAAATGCGGCTTGCTTTGGAATGTACACATGAGTAACAAGAACAATACAGAACCAATGGCCATCTGTGCTTAGGCCACGACCCCATATTTCCGGCCCAATTTGACCTTACGATGGAGACGACCCATAGAAATTAACAATAATTAGAGTTATTAACCTTATGAGAAAATTATATGGCCTGCATATCTCAGCTTGCCCAATTAATGTATCCTATTCATGAAACTTGCCTTGCCGTGAAAGGAATAGGATTTTTTTTTTTTTTTTTTTTTTTAACAAATTTCAAATCTTATTGCTAAAATCACCGAGCAATTATCGACAACCGGAAGAGCTTGCTCTTTGATTTCAATATCAAAGATACATGTATCTATGAACGACACTCGCCGAACAGAAGGAAGGCATGCTACATGTTTCTATGAACGACACTCGCCAAACAGAAGGGGAGCATCCCTTCTTTGATGTCCTCCACGACATGTCTGTATCTACTTCAGTTTGGGGCCTCATTGTTGGCTGCAGTAACAATTTGTAGAGAATCACCTTCCAAAATTATATATAAAACCCCACCTCTCCGCTAAAATCCACTGGTGGCCAAAGAAATCTTCTTTGTGATACCTAAGCCAAAACAAAATCTTCGCAATCCCGAAAATTTGTACTAAAGATTAAATTTTAATCATGACTATCCATTTAGTCATTTTCAATAGGATTATGATTTCTTGGTGACAATCCAATTCCCAAATAACAAGATTTATAGCTATTCAGATTTATAGCTATTTTTTAGCTAAACGCATACAAAATTGTAACAAAATAAGGTTCGTAAAATGTGTAGTCCATTAAAAAAAAGAAATAACTATTACCAAGAATAGAAAAGTGAATAGAAAAGTGTAGAATAAAATAGTTATTAACATGCAAAAATTAGAATTGAAATAAAATGTGACCATCAAGTTGAGGCGGCTGGGGGTGTTGCGACCACCCCAACCTCTTATGTGGGTGGCCGACTACCCCAATCAAGCCACCCTTGAAGCAAATCTAAGGTGGCTATGTATCCCGAAGGTGGCCAAGCCACTCACTTTATTTAAAAAAAAAAAAAAAAAAGATACATCTTCGGGAGAATAAAAGATAACAGTAGAATAAAAATACATCACGAATAACATTGATTTATTTAACAGCAAAAGGTTATAAACAAACAGCTAGCAGAGACCACCCTTTTCAATTCTCCCAACACCAGTTTAATTTATTGCTCACCCCACTACACACTGTACCCTAACACGCAGCTACAAAGGTAAACGAAGCAGACGTACATTTAAGCAAAAGAGAAACAACAGTTTCACAGCACCCAAAAAGGCCCTCATCAATTATACTTCTTGTCATTTTCATGTCTTCTTTTCCTCGCCCCTCCCACCTTCAAGAGTCTTTCCAGCTTCCTGGCCCTTGCCCGTCACCGTTTGGCCTGTCTCCCTCGCCTTCTGCCCCAGATGACCCGCCGTATCCTGCGCGCGCCGCTTCGCATGCTCCATTTGCTCCGGCACGCTCGTTCCGCGCAGATATTTCAGTATCCACGAGAGTGACGAAATCCCGGTGATCCCGAAAGCTCCCGATGTTAAAAACCCGGTGACAGCCAAGCCGATGACAATTGCTGCAGGGACCAAAACGGGGCTGCAGAGCACGAACAGCGGCATCGACAGCGCTAGGCCGATGAGCGTTCCGGCAAATGTCAGGCCGGCGAGGAGGAGAAGGAAGCCACCGAGGGGCAAGAGTGTGACAACTGCTATAACTTTTGATGCAGAGGGGCCCTGAGCCTGAGCCTGACCCTTTTCAGGGAACATGCCTTTGAAGGCATCAGCGGGGCGTTGGTGCTGCTGCTGGTGTTGGTAATCAGCCATGGAGGTTTTTCTCTTTTCTTTATTTTTTTTTTCTTTTTCTTGGTTTTCTTTTCTGGGTTGATTTTGGAAAGAGCTAGAGATGAAGAGGTGAGGGTGGAGGAAAGGGAGGGGCTCTGGTTTTAATGAGGGGGTGTGATGGACAAGTGGAGGATGGGGAGTACACCTGTTCGATAGATGAAGTGTTGCATGGGAAACATGTCGTTTGAGAAGCCTTTGTAGGAAGTCTGTTGTTGTCATCCTCTTATTGTTTGGTATATGATGGTTTTGGTGCAATTTTGGAGCTTTGTGGTTGTGGGTATGGTTACCGCTTGGGGAATTGTACAGCTTGGGTCAAATGGTGGAATCCAATAAAGACTCCAATAGTAGGTTTGGTGAACCCAACGGCTCAGCTCAAGTGGTAACGATCTTGTTGTCGGTGTCATTTCTTTCAAGTTTGAAGTTAAAAAAAAAATTTGGTACAAAGAATTTCTTAGGACTACGTCCACTGGCAGAGTCAAATCATACTCAATACTTGCGGAGGGAATGCTTTGCACAGATCCGGCATTTACTCGACAAAATTGAGAATATGAAATAACGCTACCTTAAAGGAATTTCTATAATAATAATAAATAAGTAAGCTTGGTGCATGCAATAAATTGAAGGGAACGGCATATTCAACAAACTGAAAGCTAATTTAGTTGCTCTACGAGGCCATAAAAGTGGGTTTTGAAGAAAATATAATCCTCTCTAGTTAAAAAAACCGGAGAGGAGCCGGTTCTTTATAACAGGACATATTTGTTTGGTCCAACTTCAAGGCTATTTGCCCCTACAAATGAAGTATTACGGTCAAAAGTAATAGATGTTTCATTTTTAATGAGATTAAAACAACATCTCTGTCATCACATTCACATATTGCTTTTTTTTTTTTTTTTTTGCCTTTATTTTATTTACAGGTAAGAATTAATGAAGTTGAGATTCTAGTTTAATTAAGCTGCAATATTCGAACTCTTTAATTAATTATTTGACGTGAAGCTTGTTCATGTGTGTTTGCCCTCGACTTGTTAATCATGAGCCTAAACAAATATCCTCGTGAGGCTCAATTAAGCTTGGCTTGTTATGGTCGATCGATCCCTTGTTTATAAGCATTTTGTATAGAAGCTTAAAGTTGAGCTAGATCAGCTTGATTGGTAAAAGAACAAAAATTGACCCCTTCATGATTTGAGCTTTAGCATTTTGCAACGTTTAATCTCCATTTCATGCATGTTCATAGTTTAAAGTGAATCTAACTGTATACATGCTGTCAATATGTTACATGTTTTTTTTAAAAAATTAAATAACGTGTTATCATGTATATCGTTAGATGCATCAACTTAAATCTGACCATAAAATGAATACTATCCATTTAAAATAAAATGAAAATGATCCTTGTCTGTTCAATAAGGACATAATGTAAATTCAGTTGCTTACATATGTTAGATATCACTTATTCTAAAAGCTTAAACTAATTGGAGTGAGTAAGCTTTTACGATATATAAGTGATGAGTTAACATGGTATTAGAGTTAGAGATCATGAGTTCGAACCCTGGCTCCACAATTTACCCTTTATTTCAATTAAATATTCTACTTATTGAGCTTTACTTATTAAAAGATCGAAAGTTTAAACTCACACGTGAGCAAAAGTGTTTACACATTGATTAAATTTGCTCAAAGTGTTTACACATTAATTAAATAATTAAATCTTCCAATAAAATTCTACAGAATAGCAAATAAGCAAGCTAGCCTCTCTACACAATCAAAAGCAGTACTTTAAATCTTTTTTTTTTTGTCACTTTCAAAATAAAAAACTCCAACCCGTCTAAAAGACAGAGAGAGAGGCGACTGAGTGGGGGACTGCCAATAGAGATGGTGACGCACTCATCATAAATGATGTTAAAAAAAGAGTGAGGGTGGTTTCGAGACATCTCTTTATTAAAAGGTGTAAAAAACCAAATTTACACTACTAGATTTTTATTGAATTTAAACTCTTTTATAAAATTTTCTTTTTTTGGAGTATGTAGAAAATCAAATTTTGTCATTTATTCTAATACATATTTTCTATTAAAAATTTGATTTTTTTTTTCTTTTAAATCTTTTTTGGTCAGGCAAAATTGAATTCATTAAGAAAAAGAAGTGATCCAATCCTTAATTTTATAAAATCTGTGTGTGGGCTTGACTTGAATTGACTTCAATCCAGAATAGTAGTGTGTTGGGTTAGCTTTGGGGAATATAAGTGGCCAATGGCCAAAGTGAACCTTGGTGTTATAGGACAGTGAACCTTGGGTGCTCGCCCATTCCAAAGCTGATCCTTACATGTAAATGTGGGCTGTGTTTGGGTATAGAATGTAAATGTAGTAGCCCAATTTTAATCCAAACAATTGAGGCATGCATGCCAGGAAGTACAGTTTGCAATGCTAATTAATGCATTAGGATTAATTTAGACACCTAATCACCCTTCTAGCTAGTTAGGGCTAGCAAAACGGGTTCACGTGTCAGGTTCATGTCAACCCGATTACTCGATTAGCCCGCCAACTCAAACACGACATGTTTATAAACTTGTTTATGACATGAACCCATTTAACCTAAACCCTAACCCTAAAACTACTTGTCGTGTTTGTATTGAGTTCGCGGGTTACAGGTTAAATTGTCAACCCTAAACTAAGTTAAATTTAAAATTTAATTTTTAAGTTTTGGATGAACTATGGGATTACAGACATTTTACATATAAGATTTGCCTTCTGTATTGAGTTGGCTTATGGTGAGGCTGATGTTTCCTTGTGAACGAGATTTAACATGCCTTCGGTGTCTTAATGTGAGATGTGGCAACATGTTGATCATCAATGTGCTAATATTTATACTATTAGGTTTATAAAATTTAATTTTGATCATGAAATGATGCTTTTCAATTTCACTTGAAATGGAGAGGATCTTATTCCAAAATGTAGCTAGTTTGTGTTAAATCATCACTTATCCCTAGTGCTTAAGTTGATACAAACAAGTAAATTTAATTATTTAATGATACTTTAACACTTCTTCTCACATACGTGTAGGCTCAAACTCCATTTTAATAAGTAAAATCCAACACATGAAATATTAATTGAATGGGGTGATTAATTGCCGAGTTGGGGTTCGAATTTATAACTTTTGCCTCCAATACCATGTTAATTCACAATTTATCTCAAAAACTTAAGTTGATCAGAATATGTAAAACAATGAATACTTTAACAGTTTGTAGTTGTAACTTGTATGCAAAGACATTGGGAGGGGATGGCTAGTATTGGCCTCCCCCTCTTTTGAAAATTTTATATAGTATACTATATAAATATATAGTTAAATCTATATATTTGGGCCAAAATAATTAAGCTTGGCGCTTACCCAGATTAAAAAAAAAAAAAAAAAAGGCTTCGCACTTGACCCTATTATAACAAAAATAATTTTATATCCAAACCTTCAACAACACAAATCTATTGTGAGCAACAACCCAAATATGTCAATAAGCAAATTAGAAAAGAGTAATTAACAACCTCCGGGAGCAATGTAAAAGAGTTTAACGCATTATGGGTAGCAACATAAAAGCTAAAGCGGCACAACTATGACAAAACATTATGTTCCATTTTGATAAGTGTTTGAATTGAAAATTGAAATATATTAAAAACAATTATTTTGTTTCTTTCACTTTGTTTATTTCTATACTAATTTTATTTTTATACATTAATTTAATTTTTAATTTTAATATATTCATCAATCATACTTTCTACAATTCCCAAAAAAATTTCTAACTCCATTTGGTTGTTTGATACAAAATGCTTGAGGGAATCAAGAAAGATGGTAGCGTACGTGTACGTACCACATGCTTTTCACTTTCAGCTTCCCAATTCTCTTCGAGTGCTAGGATATTATAGGTAGAAGAAAGGTTGTATCCTTAGAAGAGTCAAATTCATTATGAATTGAGACATTTTCTCAAAACAAATCATGTTTATTTTTAAGCATAATGAGTCATGAGCGAATAACCATGCCATTTTGACACTCGTGCACCCATAATTAGCTAGAGCTAGCCAACACTCGTGCACCCATAATTAGCTAGAGCAATAGATCTATGCTTTGTTGAACAGTTTTTTTTTTTTTTTTACTAGATCCCACATTATGGGTCATACAAGTCAAGGGAAGATGATGTAATTAGACCCAATCATATCTAACTACATGAGAAACAAGTTCATATCTAACTCTTTGAATATCACTGGCTCAATCAGTTTTCATATTCGCAGCATATTTTGGCAAATCATGTCCCTGTCCACTGCTTGATCCATCAGAACTTTCCCAACTAGACAATGATTTCCTCTTTTTTCTATCTTTGCAACACAACGCATTTTCAATCACAATCTCATTCGCTTCCTTTAACTTCAATGATAAATTCTTCCACATGTTTGATAATTCCTCTGCTATTTGTTAGTTATTTGTTCTCAGGAAAGAATTAGAGATAAAAACGAAAGAGAAATCAGAAATCTAAGACAACTACTTTGAGGGTTTTGTGTAAGTAAAATCTTAAAAACTGACTACATATAATTGAAACCCCAAATAGCAAAAAAAACCTTCACCTTGTAGATTGCTACAAAAAGCAAATATAGAGAGAAGACAAAACAGTAACCGCTACAGTAATCGCTACATTATCCACTACAGTAACTTGGGCGTCACTAGACTCACCATTATGTTTTTCAAAAGAAGGAAAAAGTTGATGAGGAGGGAAGAATGGAAGTTTAACCTTTTAAATTGCGTGTTTTTTTTTTTTTTAAAAAAAAAAACCTATTTAAATGCGATTTGAAAACCCAGAATTGCAATTTTTTTTAAACGCAATTCCAAACAATCTATATTTTTCAATTTGGTTTAAAATCACACTATTTATCTATGAAATCACAATGTCAAATGCACCCTAATTTATGTCATATCATTTAAATTTTTTGAATGACATGTTAACATATTTATCATATATATGGCATCATTTACACATTATGTACAACAATATTAATCTGGACCACAAAAATAACTACTCTCCACTTCAAGTGAAAATGGAGATCGAGGATCCTATTCCAAAATAAAAGGGTCCATCACTAATCTAGAATAAATAGATATTGGAATAAAACATATTCTCATATTCTCCCGATCTATCAAGATCCTTGTTTAATATCTTCTTATAAGAAAAGGTATTTGACTTCATGAATGATATATTCCTCGAAGGCAGAATATATATATAATTATAATAAAAGAGCATTCTTTAACCCATAATCTTGTATTTGTTTATAGTCGCATTGATGGCAACCATCATGGCAATCATCATTGGTAATCTGACATAAAAAAACTACTTTATGCATAAAAGCTAAAGGCATGATAAAGAATAAAATAATTAAAGAAAAATATATGAAAATCAGTGGTTATTAGCCACATAAACCTTTTTTCTAGAACGCATATATAGATGTGGCGTGATTCAAAGCCCTAGATGGTAGGTTCCAGTACTAACATAAATTAGTGCTGATGATAGATTAACATGTGCCCATCTATGTTCATCACTCCTATGTGCATGAATCCTCAGAGGTTGTCAAGTCTCTCAACAGCTCTTCATATTATATCACTAATTCAAACAAAAAAGGTATTTAGGATAGATTGAGTCATGATGCATGCATTCGGCGGAACCAAAACTCTTGGATATATATATGTATATATAATGACAACAATGATAAACATTATTGATTGTACATTTGTTCATTGGATCTGACGTTTCATTTAGTTTAATTAGATCATTTTGTAGATTTGTTGCATTATCCTATGCATAAATATTGTTTGTTGGATCTTGTTCTCTCTAGCGAGATATATATATATTCCCCCTTTGGAATATTCTTATTAAATTTAAAGTTCGATTCGTATGAGATTTCGCAAGATAAAAGTGTATTTCTTAAAAAAAAAAATTTTGGAAAAGTATTCAATTCCAAAGCGAGTTTGAAAAAAATCACATTTTTGCAATTTTAATTAACTGTGTTTTGAAATTACCAATTCTTTTCAAACCGGACTTGTTAAAACCGCTAAATCAAACAGACTCTTAGAAGTGAATGTGGGAATACAATTTCTTGGGCCCATTAGGGTTCAAAAAAAATTGGGAGGGCAAGAAGCATATATAGGGCTGTTTGGAAACCATCGTATTTTCTGTTGGTGTTCCCCACAATATTTTGTATGGATAGAGAAACATAAAGAAAATTGATTCCAAATCCCAGAAACAACGAGTGACTTAATTCAAATGTGGCAAAGAACAAAACTTTACGAGTTCATTAATTTGCATCATGATTTGGGAGGTGTGAATGATAATTTATGTGACCCTATGATTAGGTTTGAAAAGTCTAAATGAAAATTTCTTTGAAAGATAATTTAATTTATTTTGAATGAAGAATTAGAGAAGTCCTATATACCCTACATCACTTCACCTTTCTTTCCCTTTTTTCTTTTTTATTGCCTTGAAGCATCTCATTTGTGTGCATCTTCTACCACTATAAGGAGATATCACGGCGGGAATATCTCCTTATTCAATCACAATATCCAATATATTTTTATTCTTTTGTCTTTTTTTCAGAAAATACTAAAAAATTAACATGCATGCACTGTGGTTTTATCCCATTTTAGAGGCCACGAGGTAAAAAGAAGCCTGCTTATATCGGTGATAGCACCGCAGAAACCATGGCCCAATAGCATGCAGCTAGTGAAATTCGACAACAAACATTGGACGACAATCATGGGTTCAGTTCTATTTCACTTTTACACTGCTGCATATATATATATTTCTTGCAAGATATGGTTCTTTTGTTAATTAATGTGCTTTGGAGGTTTTTATTTTATTTCCAATTAGAAAAAGTGTTCCGATGTGATATAAATGTGAAAGTTAATTTTTGTATTTTTAAGAATGTTTTGTATTCAAATTATTTGTTATATATAAAACATACAACTATAAAAGATTGAAAACAAATTTGATTTTCATAATATATCTAATTGAAGGCATGACTTCCTAATTACCTTGTGTTTAAGTACTTGACTATAGAACTAAAATGCCTAATTAATTGGTGAACTTTTCATTACTACTATCTGAAAAGTGCTAGAGAGCCAAAGAATAATAGACAAAATTCTTTTCAAGCTGACGTGACAAGAATTTTAAACACCCCACCGGCTATTTATAATTTTTTTTTTTTTCATTTTAAAATTCTTGCCACGTCAATTTGAAAAGAATTTTTGCTCATACTCTTTAGCTCTCAAGCACTTCTCGTACTATCTTGATCGAGCTTTTAAAGTCTTGAATAATTGACATTCGAACACCCTTGCAAATCCAAACATCCTGACAGTTTTGGATTAAAACAATATTGTTTTGAATAGCTAGCCATCGATCCTCCATATAATTTTTATTATTTAATTAACTCTTAATTACGAGCTGCACAAAAAAGATTTTTTTTTTTTTTTTGACAGAATCTATACGGAATTGGATGGAATGATCGATTATATAAAGGGACAGATTCAAAGAGTTAGAAGGTAAAGATACATTCAATAATTTCTTTTTTGTTTTGTTTCTTTATTGCTTTGAACAATTATTTCAAATACATCCCAACACCTTTAATATTTTTTTTTTTGGTTCTTTCAAACATATATTTCAAGTTTATTTATCAAGACAAATTTTTAGATGGATTTATAAATAAACTTTTGATAAATATTTTAAGCAGAAAACACTTTTTAAAACCTAAACAAACAAGTTGATTATATTTCTTGGTGAATAGAAGGTTATAAAAAGCTCCAAATATATACAAAACCCCACGAGTGGTCAGTGAAACTGTTGTTCTTCATACTTTATATACATTTGAGTCCCTGAACATCAAAAACATCCAACCTGAAAGGAACAAATACGGAGTCCTTTCTTCTGATTTGCTAATTAAAACCCCCACGAGGGCCAAAAAGAATTTCTTGTGGGGCATTAATAAATAGGACCAGGCCCCCACATCCTGTTCTCTTGTCCTTTGCAGTAAACCTCCTGCCATTTTTCACCTGCTCCTTGCTTATTTTCCACGTCTCTGCAGTGACCAAGATTGATGGGTTTGAGGGATTCCCAGTTAATAATGTTACATACACTTTCGCTTTCACATTCTTAAATATATCGTACTAAAATTTATTGTCGAATTCAAAAGAGTGTACATTTGAAAGTGTGTAGCGTTTCTAAGTAACTTTTCCAATTATGTTTAGTTTTCATTTTCTAGAGTGTCTAGCTTATAAAAATATTTAGAACTTGTTTAGGATTGAATTTGAGAAATAGAGTTTTTAAGTCAAAAAACACTTTTAAGCAAAAGTTTCATTTTAAGCTTTTGACAAAAGTGTGTTTTGACAATTTTTAAACTTTTTGAATCCTTAAAAACTTTTAATTTTTTTACCAAACGAATAATTTTTTCTTTAAATAAACTTTTTGAGTATTAAAAGCATTTTTAGGCCCCTCAAACACAATCTCAAATAAGCATCAATTAAATTAAAGTATTTCAGAGTTATTTCTATGTTTACTTATTTAGACTCATCTCATAATCTTTCTTTTTCTTATTTGTTATTTTCACTCTTCTTGAATTCTTTTGCCTCTATTAAACCCAGCAGAAAAATGTTTCTCCCATCACTTATTTTTGGAGAAGTAAAACAAAAATGGGAGATTGGGGTAGATATGGTGGGGAAAGGGGAGCAGATGATTAGATTTGGTAGACCAAAATTTCCAAGAAAGAATAAGGGGGAGGGTTTTGGTGATCTCGAGGAGAGAAGGCGATGAATTGGAGGACAACAGACGTGACAATCACTGAAAACTTCTGGCAGACTCAGATCCAGAGAGCCATCCTTGTGAGAGGAAAAGAAAGGGAGCCAACAGTTTCAATAAATTTTTTCTGGATATTATTGTAAGTGAAACAGTGCGTGTGTGCATGTCCGACTGAGAGAGAGACTGACAAAAGTGAAGGGAGAAACAGAAGACTTGGTCTGTGGTTTGTGATGATGAAAGATTTGTACTGCTACAGATCATTGTAACGATAAATGAGAAAGAGAGAGAGACAGAGAGAGAGAGGAGTTTGAATTTATCATCATTTTTCAGTTCATCTCAATCTAATCAGATACTTTCTCTTTAGCTGAAAGTTTAGTGATAGAATGACGGCTTCTGAGGTATGGTTGCAACCTTTTTTCCTGGAGAAAACAAGCGAATATGCTGCTATAATCTTGCACAGAATGTTTTTTGTTTTAATATATATGAAACCCTAACCCTACTTATTTATTTATTTTAATCAATATATAAGCTTATTTTACATAGCTACCATCTCAAACCCTAACCCTACTTATCCAGAATAAAACCCTAACCTGGGTTTTTTTATTTTGTTTTTTTATTTTTTATGAATAACCCTAATTAACCTTTTTTTTTTTTTTTTTTGTGGGTGGGGGTAATAGGGAAAGAGAGAGAGAGGGAGAGGGGAAGAGACAGAGAGACGTGGAAAGAAAGGTGTGCAATTACAAGTTAAGAAAGGTAATACAATGCCTTTATGGAGTTTCACAATAGGTTGACACATGCATGCATTAGAGTACTCAAAAGATTACAGATAAAAGTATAACACACAAATGTTTGTGTGTTAGTCTGTGAGTGAGAGTAACTTTTTGTCTAAGGTTTCACTGTTTTGTCTGCGGAGTGTTGGAGCATATATGACAATAGTGATAAGGGGGGCTTGAGGGAAAGAAAAGCTGAAAAACCCCTTCATGGTAGAGAAACTACTTTATTGATCGGATCCAATGATAGCACCAACTGTGACTCACTGTTTTAGATATTTGCATCTATGAGAACAAGAGGTGGAGCTGAGTTTCACAAAAAGAAAAAAAAAAAATAAAGGACTATAATCTCTTCGAGAAAAACCAAGTTCACACTATGACATTAAAACAAAAGCTTTATTGGAGAAGTGAGCAACTTTGAATTAAACATGACATCTTTTCAAGGGGTCTGATCTTGAAAACAGTACTGGCTATCAATCAGCATAATAAAACATGATAAATAAGAAAATGAAACAGTGGTCCTCAAGAACAAAGGTGAGAGAGAGAATATATAGGCCGGTAAAAGAGGACTAAGCCATAGACTTAGGCTAGAGAATCCTCTTTTAAGATCAACTAATTAATAAATAAATGTTATATATAAATATATAAATAAACATAAACATGTCAACTCGGCAGCATGCGCATGCCTTGAGTTGCACTAATGACACAACAAGAGATCTACTGTACTCTATGTTTTACACAGCCTTATTTAGGTCCCAAGTTCCACACTGAAATTAATTATAAGTTGTTGGTTTTAACACAACAATTAAGCACTAATTAAACCCACCAAATAAATTACGGGGAAAATCAGAATTATATATTGCCATACCAAGGAAGTTTCTTCTCTTCTTCTTCTTCTTCTTCACATATTGCCTTCGCCTCCATCGTTGATGTTCCCAGAAGGATCAGAAGTATCATTCCATGGAAGAGGGTAAGGGAGAGGGAAAGCAGGAGGCTGCTGATAAAACCCAAGTGATGATGATCTTGGGCGAGGAGTGATTGATGGGGGTGGAGGCAAATTAGCCGTTGGATTAATCTCATTGCAAGCAAACCTGATCAAATCAGCATTGGCTGATTCAAGTTCCTTCTGGAGCCTTTGAACTTGTCTCTGGAGGAATGAGATGGCACCAACACAGCCATAAACGGGGTCTCTTACACGTGCCTCAGCCTCATAGGCCAGAGAGTTCACTGCATCCTCTCTCTGGTGGGGGAGAAGCTCATTCAGGAGCTTTGTCACATTGCTTGCACCAAATATTTTGTGCACATTGGCGAATTTTTGGGGCTCCTCTGGTGGGAAGTAGGGTGCAAAGATGCAGCCTGGAGTGCATTTTCTCCTCAAGAACTTGCAGGCAGCACAAGGAGAATTGTAGGAGCTGGATGAAGCCATTTTTCACTGCACCAAGATACATAATTACACTAAACCCAGTAACCATTTTTTTTTTTTTTTTTTTTCACTTTAGAGTAATAGATTCCATTAATTTTTTATTTTCTACTTTTTTTAAAAAAAAAAATAAAAAGAAAAAAAAGAAAAGATTTCAAGTAGAATTCAGTAGCAGCTAGCTCTTCTTCTTTCCCTAATATTATTTTATTTGGTTGGAGTGATCATAAACAGCTCCTGTATTAGGGTTATCCAGGATGATTTAGATTAGTGAGTGAAAAATCAGCAAAATTAAACAACCTGGAAATTCTACATGCTTTCTATCTTTGCAACACTGATCTTGAAGAAATTGCCACAACAAACCACCACCTCCTCTCTCTCTCTCTCTCTCTCTCTCTCTTTCTCTCTCTCTCTGTCTCTCACACACACACACACACAGAAACACACAAACACCGCATCTTTCTTTCTTCTCTCGTTTAATTTTAAAGAATTTTAGTTCTTAAGCACTCTATACACACAACCATCAACATGGTTCCTTAATTTTTGGTTTCCAATTTTGCTTCTCTCAAGTCCCTCTCTCTCTCTCTCTCTCTCTCTCCGGAAGAACTGGTCACTAGCTAGCTAGCATGAGCAGTTATTTTAGAGAGTTATATATATTCTTTCAAAATCTTTCTTCTTTTTTTATTTTTTATTTCTGAGCTCCTTTTAAATCAATCGAACATAGGATCTGACTGGTGCAACCCAGTATAATTATGCTCACACAGCTCTATTAGTGTATGCAAACATAGCAAAGCCCTCAACAAGAGGGATCTAGTCTCTCTTTAGCCTCTAGCTTACACAAAAAAACCAAAACAGGAAAAGAATTAGTAGCATACAAAGGGAACAGAGAAGCTACATATGTTTACCTGTTTGCGATCTAGGTTTCTTGATCAAACGAATAAAAAGGGAAGTACCTTTTTCCCTTGCAAGATCTACTTCAAAAGCTGTTCTGTGTCCTTCCAACACATAAAGTAGCCTTAGCAAATCAAAGGTTTGAGCATTGAAGACTTGTTTGTTGATCCTCCATCCATGGGGAAACCCTAATTATATGAGGGTGGTATATAGAAAGAGAGAGAAAGAGCTGCAAATTCAGTGACAAAAAGCTAATGGGGGATGGAGGAGCAAGCTAGGCAAAGAGCATTTAGTGGGATGGAGAAGGAATGGAGGCAAAAGACAAAGGTAATAAATGGGAGGTACACTAAAAAAGAATGACTATGACCCTGCATCTAATAATAATTTCAGGGATGTGGGGATGTCTCCCATTCTCATTCCTTTGCATTTCTCATGCATTGAGACAACATATTAAGAAATATAAAACTGATTAAAGATAAAAATTAACATCAGCATCAAGCTAATGGGACTTTTTGTTGCAATATGCACTTTTGTATTATATAACCCCACTAGAAATTAAAAAGAAAAGGTATATATATATATATATATATATATATATATAATTTCAGATTTTAGTTACCATTTTAAGAAAACTTTACTTATTTCTTTTAATCTTTTACAACTGTTTTAATTACTTTCTTCGCATGTACTGATAATATAGTAGGACTAATAGAAAGATAAAGAAAGGAGTAGCAGTTTCCTGTCAATTATTTCATATTTATGTATAGTTGCTCAAATTAAACATAGCTGGATCATAGGCAATATTCCACGACACCAAGTTTTTCCATTTATTGTTTCAAAAGGGAGAACAAGTACTTAATAGGATCAATCAAGCAATTCCCCATAAGAGATCATGTTCATATGAATCAGATCCCTCATAATTCCAGAGGTGGGGGCAGTCTATCATAGTACTTACTGGTGCATGCATGGAGAAAGAATTTCAAATATGTTATATTTAAAACCAAACTCATTTTCACATACGCAGCTTTTATTAGAAAAAACCATCTCGTTTTCATATAAACAACTCTTTGATGGAAATTAAAGAGGTGTGGATTAATATATGAATTAATTAATTATTAATAAAAGTTAGTTGAATTAGGTGGGATGAGGTTAGGATAATAGATATTGGGTTCAATTTTTTGAGAAGCAATGAAGAAATTGCATCATTCAGAGCATGAATCTAGTGATCAGTACATTTTCTCAACCACTAAAATGGTTTTTAGATAAGCTAGAACCCTATAGCTAATTACATCATGCAACCGTATCGTTTTCCTCATGGGGAAAAACTATATATATATAAAGCAAGCCTTGATAATCAACAAACCACAAAGCACATAAAGAAACAATGGTAGCACCATAAAGAAGACCAAGACCTGGAGTGAAGAAGATATGAACACAAAAAATCTCATAAAATATGGACATGTCGCTTTTTCTAAAATATTGTTGCTTCAGGGACATGAACTTATAATGAAAACAGGGACTTTTTTATGTACTTTCTTTTTTAATGACTGAATTAAAAAATTATACTTATAATGAAAGTATAATGCAAGTATAGCTATCAAGCATTGGTTGAGCAAAGCCACACCTTCTCCTTTTAGACATAGTATGATACGTAAACCCAGCATTTAAAAACCGGCTTGCAACTCTCTATAGCCAATGCATCTACGATAGCCCACTCCATCGACATTAGCCTAATAGTCGTATTCCATGACTATGCTCATGCATAGTAACAAAAAATTTAATTCAGCCTATAAGTCATCTCATCCGTAACTCGACAATATAGCCGCAACTCATTCAATTCCATATTTAATGAAGTGCCCACTCTATCAATATCTATCCGATGGTAGTATTCAATGACTTATTACAAATTTCTTATAAATTGACGTGTTAGGTTACGCGACAGGACTTACTATATACACTTTAGTTGCTTTCATTCATGTTTTGCCACGTGACACTCATATAGACTATTAGGTAACTTTGTAAAGAAGTTCCAAACATTTTTTGTAGGCAAACAATGAATCCTATTAAAAAGTGATTTTATGTTGTTACTAAAACTTTACAAAAAAAGGTCTACAAGTCGCAACCTATTCAATCCCACGCTCGAAGATTTGCATCCGATCCCATATTCGACGTGGTGGTGGCTTTAATTAATTAATACCAAATTAATGATAGAAATTTTTAGTAGAACTCACATTTAAAAATCCGTTTCCAAGAAGAGGGTGACCAAAAACTTATATACATATGATTAAAATTGTACTAATTAAGTCATGTGAGATACTCAAAATCATAACACAATATTTAAAATAACTTAGGAATCACCAATTAAAGCAGAAATATGAATTCATAGAGATCTAGCTTTGTTCTCATTCTCGATATTTAAGCTGGGGTAGTGTAGTCTATTTTTCATTTCAAGTGATCATCAACAGGCACCAATATATTCCTATCAAAATCAAGTGTACTTATTGGCCATTGAGCCGTTGATTTGAAGATCCACTTGGATTTATCATAGATGTGGCATGTTTAGAAATTGATAAAATATCATAAGAGTCGGTGCTGATCATATAAAAGGACACAAGGTTCTGCCATGGATGATTCCACCAGACCCACTTCGAAATTGTTACAACCTTTTTCAAACAAGGGTGATTTCCTTTAAGATTTTTTTTCTCCCGGCCAGTAGGCTTCAATTCTGCACCGATGGTTTACAACTCTATTTCGACACGGATCCATAGTTTGCAGGCTTCCTTATCACGGGTGATCCAGCTTTATGATGATGATGGAGATGACAACGTGATTGTGACATGTACAATATTGGCAATGCAATTGGTAGGCTAAGAAAGGTTAACCTAGACCAATTAATTACTGCAGTGCCAGTTTTGGCAGGTTATAATGGTAGTTAGCTGCTGTAATTGATTTGGTAAAGTTGCATCTCTATGTCCTAGTCTTGGCAGTCAGTGAACCGAGCGTCAGGTATTACAGTTTTTTTATTATAAATTGATTCTAAATTAATTGAGGTACGTGTCAGTTCACGCAACACTTATTATATACTAACTGCTTAATTTTGGTCACATTGTAAATTTCTTATAAACATTTTTCTTGGTGAATCTTATTGTATGTTATAATTAAAAGGAAAAAAGTTTCATTGCTTGCTAATATGGAGTCTATTAATGTAGGCAAACAATGAATTATCATGTTAAAAAGTGGTTTTATGTTGTTACTAAAACTCTACAGAAAAGGTTAATTTACAAGCTAGGTTTGGCAAGGAATTGATAATTTGTAAAACAAGAAAGCAGCGCTTTTTGGTTTCATTTAAACCAAACAAGAAGTTCAAGAAAGGGAAAAAGGCAATAGCTATATAGGTTATGTGGTGGCTTAATAGCAACACATAATTGTGCCCCACAACACTACATAGATATATAGCTTTTAATTAATTGATATGATGTAATTGTCTTCTAATGCAAAATATCATTAAAATAAGAACATAAATTTCCTCTAAATTAGTTTGAAGGAAATATCTTCTAACTCATTTAAAATAGTGACAAGTGTTTATAAACATTTAAAACTCACATTAAATTCTTAACATCATTAATAATAGT
This sequence comes from Corylus avellana, assembly GCF_901000735.1. Taxonomy (NCBI): domain Eukaryota; kingdom Viridiplantae; phylum Streptophyta; class Magnoliopsida; order Fagales; family Betulaceae; genus Corylus; species Corylus avellana. The sequence continues at coordinate 4,849,732 of NC_081543.1, forward strand.
TTATTAACTTAAACTAAATTTAATGTGCATTTTAAATGTTTATAGATACTTGTCATTATTTTAAGAGAAATGCTAAAGGCCCAACTTTTTTGCCCAACAAAAGTCCAACTTTTACCTTTTATTTTTTTTCTAAAAAAATAAAAATGAAAAATGGAAAAAAATGTCTGAAGCAACCCTATCTATTTTTGGCATTTCTTTTATTTAGTATTTTTTTTAAAATGAAAAATAGTATTTTTCTTCATAATAATGACATTTTCTTAAAAAAAATGACATTATTATGAAAAAAATACCATTTTTCATTTTAATAAAAAATACCAAATAAAAGAAAGACAAAAAATAGATAGGGTTGCTTTAAACATTTTTTCCATTTTTTATTTTATTTTTTTTTAAAAAAAATAAATAAGGCAAAAGTTGGACTTTTGTTGGGCAAAAAAGTTGGGTCCCTATCATTCCTCTTATTTTAAATAGGTTGGATGATATATCTTTCAAACCGGTTTAGAAGAAATTTATGTCCTTAAAATAAAGTCTAGAGACCCATAAGGGCTCACACTCCGGCATGAGGACTAAAACAAGTGAAGTTTTTATGGGCAGGTGGACGGATGGTCTAAAATTTGCTTGTATAGGTGAGTCATAAATTTTTTTATTTTTTTTATTTTTTATATATTTACTATTCAAATTGTTAGTAATTCAAACAATAACAAAATTGTTGAAAATTTCTTCCAATGTATAATGCAATTTAACGAAAATAATTAGGGGTATCCTATAGATACAATTAATAACAAGGCATTTTGGGTGGGATAATAGACCTCGTCAGTGGAACCTTGACAAAGGACTATATGTTGTCCCACCATCGTTGTTGTTAGTCCCTATCACTCCGACCAATCTTTGTTGCTCCCTGTCCTCTACTCTATGCCCTTACACCCCAAGGATAAGGGTTAGTACTGTGGAAGAGGGACATAGAACGTACCCTACTAGAGAGAGATATATAGGATTCATGTAATTAATAGGCTTTTATCTTCACGTTTCTAAGACAAATAATTGGAGTACTATACTACCATTTTTATTATAATTCTTTTGCAAATTGGTCCGATAGTTGATATATAATTAACTAATTAAATTGATAAATTGTCCCTTTCATGTTGGGATGACGATCATATATATATATATATATATCATTCGAGGTAGGTTGTCTTTTTCATGCTCTTATTTAGTAGTCAGAAAAGTTGCCATCATCAATAGGAATATTTCCTAAATTTTTCCTTTTTCAAAAGCTGAATATGTATTTTTCACAATCCCTACGAAGATAGTTCATCATACTTTGTACAAATTTTCCCATTTAAAGCCAAAGGAAGTACAAATTTATCCCATTTAAAGCCAAGCACTTTTCATCTTTTGTAGGAAAATCCCCTTCGATCTCCGGCCAGTTTTTTGAAAAATTGAAGCGACCCACAGAAGCACAAGATTTTTTTTTTTTTTGAATTCAGTTTTTTCCCTGTTCATTATAATGTATAATTAATTTAACTCATTCATATCTAAATTGTAATTTTTTGGAATCCAAATATATTATATGAGAAGACTTTTTTTTTTTTTTTGCTCTGAAGATGCTTATTAATACCAAGAATGTGAGGCATTAAACATTATTCTTAGTTTTTTTAGTTTTTTTTTTTTTTTTTAATTTTTTTAATGTTTTTCTATTTTCACAGGTTTTTTTTTTTTTAAATCATTTTTTTTTCTTAAATAGGTGAATAAGACAAAAATAGTTCATATAGGGGCCAAATCATTAAAAAAAAAAAAAAATTGGATAGGGGCCAAAAAAATTGTAATGAGTAGGGTCAAATTGACCGAAAATAAAATTACATCTTGTTCAACTAGAAAAACTGAAGTTAGTGGCACTGCAAACCGAGGTCAGTGGCACTGCTTTGTGCGTCCACGACATGCTTGGACCTGCCTATGCACCCGCACACCCATGCCACGGCATGCCTTGGTGGGTGCCATGTCATGCCACCCCCACCTCTGGCACAGTTCACATGATGCTTGATTACGACTTCAATCACTAAAATATGGATTGTCAAGTAAGTTTTGAAAGAAACTTGTAATAATACTTGAGCATTTTCTGTGGGAGTGAATTATGAATATAGCATGCAAAAATTGTATTCAAAATTAAAGGCAAAGAATGCTATCATATAAGCACTATCTCCGCCCGCTAATCATGGGATTACTATTTAGTTCTATATTAGGGTTTAAGTACAAGGAAAGCAAGACACCACCCTTTCCGGCTCGACGGGCTCTGGTCGATCGATCTCAGTCAACAAAATATGATGCAGCCGGGGAGTTTTTTAATGCCTACTTTTTCCTTTTTTTTTTTTTTTTTTTTTTTTTTGAGCCTCTTTTTGGCTTACGATAAACCCAAGAGAGACTGCCATTTTTTCTCACGCCTGATGGAGTTTCCAAACACATCCCATGTGGTTCATGGGGTCACTGAAGGGGGAAATGGGCAAATAGCTAAGACCAGTATATGATTAATTAAATTAAAATCAAATGAACCTAATGATTGGAAGGTGGCTCATACTTGATTTGTTATCATTAGTTGGATATATTAATATATTAGGTTTAGACGTTTATATATATATATATATATATATATATATATATATATGTTGTACATGCTGTACATTACACGCCAGAAGAGATTTAAGCATTTAAAAAAAAGAAAAAAAAAATGAAAGAGAGACAAGGACATGGCGAGACACACACACATCAACGTCCAACAACCCACATGATCATATCATTTTGACGTTTCCTGTTTCTTTTTTGGTTTTGTTTTTTTCTCTTTTCTCTTTTATTTTGTTTTTATTTTTATTTTTTTGGATTTGGGTTTTGAGGGCTGATAGATTTGGTTGACATGAACTTGGATCTAACAATGTGCTGACTTTTTGCTGATTAATTCATCTGAGAAATGATAAAGTGAGCTGGGGTTGAGGGTATATGTTTTTCCATGCTGAGGATTAATCTACATCCTAAATCTTCCAAAGCAAAAGAGTTTAATGTTCGTACATAACTTTGTCCAAATTAAGGAAAGACAGAGATTCCCGTTCTATTCCATCCCTGCCTCTTCCGTAATTGGGAAATAGCGAGGGCCCTTTGTATAACAACTGTACAAATAGAGAAATTCATTCTCTTATTTATATTGCCTTCTTTTTAGGCAGAAGTATGTCAGAGAGGCTCTCTTATCTAAAAAACTCTGCTTGAGTAGGCTCCTCTGCTCGGGTAAGAACTCTCCCCCGCTCGGGCAGAGAAGCTTGTCTCGTTATTTTCTTATTATTATTCCTACTCTCTTTGAGGACAACATCAAGGAAGGGTTGGATAGGGGAAGGGGGTAAGTTATTGCAAAATTTAGGCAGCTAAGATAACATTGCTTGCACATACAAAGACGAGTGAGTCAACACGGTTTACTTAATTTGGCTAGATGACACAACCCCCTACACGTCTACAAAATCAGAAAATCTGTCAAAGGTTGCTTTCTAGGCTGACGAGGTGCAATCTTCACCCCCTTACTCGTACAAGATTCTGATTCTTTTTCAAAGAGGAACCTCATAAATCATGCCTATATTCGCCACAGCCCTAGGCCTTTTCAGGATACCATTTAAGAAGGAAAAAGCAACCTGCAATTCGACTCAGACCAGTAGCACGGGTGAGATTATAAAATCCTCTCCTTTCGTTTTCATTTTAAAACAACTAAAGAGTATATGTCAATTTTTTAAAGGAGTAATTCACTATGGTTAATATTTATTTTGTTGGAAAGACATCTTAAATGGGCTCAAACCAAAGCCTAGCTTGTTAGTTAGGCCCAAGAACTGCAATGTAATGAAATGGAAGGCAACTAGAACATCCAAGCACAACATTATTATAAAGATTAACCAATCCAAAATATAATGATAATTTTTGGGAGTAAGCACTTGAAAGTACCATCAAATAGCAATGCCCAACGCCTTCGGCATATGCGATTTATGTGAGAGCAACTCGAGTACAAAGATTAAAAGAACCAAAACAAGGAAATGGCTCCAAAGTGAAACTGTTTGTAGGTATTTATAGTAAAAGTTGGAACTTCAAACAGAAATGCAGAAGTTAAATTGAAAAAAGCATTTTTTTTCCTAAAAAAAAAAAAAAAACTATGGTATTCTAAGTGTAAAAGTCAGATAATGAAATGTGACTACTGTGCTTCAATTGCACTTGATACGAAATGTACAGTTAAAAAGAGTTTCCAGAAAAGTTAGTAAATGACAGTGTGATGCTGAGCAAATCCATTGGTGTTCAGAAAGTATCACCATTTGGGACTTGAGATCAACTTGCTCAGTTAACTTTGGTGCTTCTGCAGCATTCCTACATACTCTCAATGAGACAAAATAGGGTTTTAAATGGTGAACCATGCATGTTCTATATTTTCATACTTAAACAAACAGGGTACCTTCTGCAGCTTTGTTGCAACAGCCGGAAAGGAATGCAGTCAAGCTGGGAGGCAAAGTTGAAGAACTGGCTTCTGAGTCACTAGCATGTATTGTTACCTCAGGATATGTGTATTGCCTTCATAGTTCAAGGGAGAGGCAACTGAGGACCATAAATTCCAACAGGATTCTCGGAGCTCAATTCTTCACCATTCCTGTACCGACCATACTTAAGCATCAGTTATGCTCTTCACCTGTGGTTTGTTGCAACTTGGAATTCTCCAAATATATGTCAGCCACTGTATAGAAAGAAACATTTCATTTTTTCACCTATTATGGCTTCCATCAGAAGAGATGAACTTAAATGGAAATGAAATTTCTGAACTGAGATCACTATATGGAAGCCCACTATTTTTTACATCTTTCAAGGTAGAGACATGACAATGATATATATAAAAGTAAACGAAATATCACTAAAAGCGAAAAGCACATGAAAGTATATAGGAAGTATAAAAGAGAAAATATCTAGTTAGAAGGAGAAAAAAGAACAAGAAAATCATAATAATTAAGCATCAAAAGAGAAACAAATGCAGCTGTCCAAAAATAAAGAATATTAAAGAAAAAAGACTTATGCTCCTCTAGTGTCCTCTCACGGTCCTCAAAACTTTTATCGTTCATTTTCCTCCATAAACACCACAAAAGGTAAGAAGGCATCATCTCTAACACAACAGCACTCTGAGTGCTTCCAGCAATCCATCAACAAGCAAACAAGTCAACCACTCGTCTAGGCAAAACCCAATACAGCCCAAGAAATTATAAAAAAAAAAATAATAAAAATTTCCATAAGGCACAAGAAACCTCACAATGGAGAAGAAGATGATCCACGGACTTCCCATTCCTCTTACACATACAGCACTTATCGATCACAATGACATGTTGCTTCCTAAGATTGTCTATGGTAAGGATCTTTCCTAGGGTCACCGACCAAGCCAAAAAGACTGTCCTCAGAGGAACCTTAGTCCACCAAACACTTTTTCAAAGGAAAGAAAGCCATCATTACGAACTAGGACATTGTAAAAGGATCTAACATCGAACAACCATCTTTTGGAATGGGCCTACCAAAATTTGTCTTCATCTTTCCGTCTCACTTTATCTTGATACAATACACTAGATAACGAGGTAAAGGCATCCACCTCCCAATTTAAGGCGCTCTAACAAAGTTTATGTTTCACTGATTGGAGCTACTAGAGGGCTCCAGTGAACTGCTATGCAAGCATCCTTCGCACAAGCAATACTACATAAATCTGGAAAGGCTTCCTTTAGAGCTTTATCCCCACACCACAGATCACACCAAAATCTAACCTTGTCGCCATCTCCCAGCTCAAATCTGGTATGACTTAAAAACTTCTCCCAACCCCTCCTAATATTCTTCCATATCCCCAACCCAACAAGAAGGATATAACAAGGCATAAGACATAAATCACGGACATTTCCTCAAACTAATTGCCATAAGCCCATGATTTAAAAATGCTGTTAAAAATTATGATATCGTATGTTAAAATCTATGTTTCAAGGACTTGGTGCTTGTAGAGTGCAACTAAGTATTTTGTTGTCAAATTTGTCAAATCCCCATATCATAGGATGGAGTGATATATCAAAGCTCCCGATTTTCATGTCTCCCTTAAAGGTCTTATGATTTAAAAATGCTGTTAAAAATTATGATATCGTATGTTAAAATCTATGTTTCAAGGACTTGGTGCTTGTAGAGTGCAACTAAGTATTTTGTTGTCAAATTTGTCAAATCCCCATATCATAGGATGGAGTGATATATCAAAGCTCCCGATTTTCATGTCTCCCTTAAAGGTCTTATGTATGTAATTTATCTAGTTTTACTTCAGTCATCTTAAACAAATGACAAAATAAAGGATCACATCAAAAAAGGTGTCCGTGTAAGCTTTTGGTGAAGTTGGAATCCATTTTCTCTTCCTCTGTTGGACTCTTCTACATGTCTAAGAACAGGCATCACCTGAACCAATGTTGATTCATGTCCAGCATGGTTACATCACTTATATTGATATTGTCTCTGTGACATGGGGTAATTTTTCAGTAAAGCTAGTCCACCTTTAGAGAATATATGAATGATTGTGCAGCAGGGAAAACTTTTGAACCTACAGACTCACACAATAAATATCCAATACAACTGCAGTCATGGTGGATAAACTTTAAGATGTAATTATACAAAATGGAAGTTGATGCCAGAGAACAGCTAAAGTCAGATAATTAGGCTTATTAGAACAGATTGAACAACTACAACCATGACATTGATTAAATATGATTCCATGTTTTCCTAAGTCAGTGCGTGGTTTGTGTTCGCAAGGATAACTTACTGTAATATATGTGTAAAACATCCATAAGGTACAAAACAGCATGCTTACAACTGGCTAATCGAGGTTCAAGATATGAATCCATTGTTATTATGAGAGAAAGTATCCGTTTGCTTGTTTGTTGACAGGAGAAGTCTAGAGAGAGAGAGAGAGAGAGAGAGGGCTCTCATTTTTTTTTTCACACTTCAACCACGGAGTATAATTTATAATATCTTTGCTGTCCCATTAAAACAGCAGTATAAGTATTTCCATATGATAATATTTTGGCTTCAAATACACTCAGTTAATCTTGATTATGAGAAATGAGAAAACAGATCACAGTCAGGAACCCAATGAGACAATGAGTAACAAAAGCTATAGAACACAAAAACTATTTTAGAAAATCTAACAGGCTACAAATGAATTATGCATAATGACGGCAAAAAATGCATGCTTAAATCCAAAATAATACATTTTTTCCACTCCACTTCAATTGGAAACTATATGGACAAGTGCAAAGGTCAGTTGTATCACCAATCACCTTAAGAAAAAAAAAAAAGGAAGAATAGAGGATTATCCATTACACCTTGACAATAATGTGGATGCAGGAATAGCATAATGATTCAAAATAAATCATTAAAAAAATGAAACAATAAAAAATAAAACCAGTGCACTCCGTCACTTGGAAACTTTGGTGCACAGCACAAATTTTTGTTTAAAATTCAAATTAATTAAGATAAATAAACTTTGAATCCTAGTTACCGTTAAGAAGCTTGCCTGGCCGACAGAATCTCTGTAACTTGCAAATACAACTCTGCTACCTGTAATAAGGCACTCAGCCAGACGTGATACCTGGGGCCAAGAGAAATGAAACTTGGAAATATAGTGCTCTTCCTGCAAAACCATAAAACTAAGTAAATGAAAGAAATTCAGCATTTGAGCTATTATATGAATGCACCATCTCAAAATTATTGAAATTTAAAAAGATTTTAAGATAATGGACAAATCTCCCTGTTGGCAATTCATGCGGGATACTTTCAAACCCAACTTTTTCTATATGTACAACAACATTTTGGGCACTCAAAAGCTAGCCAAGATTTACTTACTTGAAAAGATTAGAAGAATGCAAATCTTATGCAATCTTTCTTTTCTTACAGAACCAATTGTAGAGCCCTTACTTTCTTTGTTTAAATGGGTGGATACTCAAGGATGCATGGTATACAGTTTAAAATACAAGTGTATTTCACTTGATCATTGAATTCAAGTTTCCTATCACTTCTGCATAAACAAATGAAGACACAATCAAACACGTGCATATGTATGTTCCATCTCGTAGGTTTGCAACATAGACACAGGATAACCATTCATCTAGACCTTGTGAGTGCACACAATGAAGAAAAGCATTGCATAAAAGCTATATCAAGCACTAGACAATCTGAAAGATTCAGAGACTGAGGGAAGCACCTGAGTAATAAAGGAGAAGTACATGTCAACACAAGCTGAATATAATAAGAAAATATTCTCCCATGGATATAATTTACAAAAGATCTATAAACAAGAATGTAAATTTGCAATGGAAAGAAAGCTCTTAGAGGGATGCCAACGTAAAGAATCTGCATTCCAGTAAATCTTAATTGATGTCCTCGACAAATTCTGGGAATATCAAGCAGATCACCATGCCTTTCCCCAAAAATTCAAATAGTCATGCATATAAAAGTACTAGAAACTCAGAAAATAATGATCTTTGCCTTCTGTACTCGCAGATTTCAGTATGATCAATGGTATTGTGGAAAGAAAATAATGATTTTGTCATCTGTACTCATAGATTTAAGCATGTGGTCCATTATATAAAAAGTACTTTACCTAGGAACATAGTTGACCTCAAAATTAAAACAAACCAAAGGTTCAGAAAATAATAATCTTTGCCTTCTGTACTCGCAGATTTCAGTATGATCAATGGTATTGTGGCAAGAAAATAATGATTTTGTCATCTGTACTCATAGATTTAAGCATGTGGTCCATTATATAAAAAGTACTTTACCTAGGAACATTGTTGACCTCAAAATTAAAACAAACCAAAGGTATAGTGTTGTTTTTCAAAAGAAAATTCCCTAAAATAACAAGACAGAAGAAACCAGTAAGTAATAAAGCAATTATCAGAACCTTAAAAAGGAAATTTTACAACGCTAGAATATTACAGATATAACCTCAAGCCAAACCCCACCCATCATAACAAAGATGGAATGCTTTCACTGCCAAAAGTATGGCGGGACCGGATCTTAAACTATCTTGCCATAAGGATAACAGGTAACCACATCAAACTGTACATTTACGAAAATATGTGAGTGGGACCTGTCAAGGTTAATGCTTTTCTTCGACAACAACAAAATTTTAACAAAATGGATGTCGAGTCCCCCCTAAAGAATTTTAGTAGTTTTCATGCATTCACACTTCAGGACATGGGAAGCTAGAATGGACCGAAAATATTCATTTCCTTCCAGAGGAACAGGAAAAAAGCCTAAAATGAAACCCAGTTGGGATATGCCAAATTCTTTCAAGTAAGAACCATAACAAAATCAAGAAATAATATCATACAGGCATTTCCCAGGGAACCTTTCAAAATGCACCATATTTTTATTTATGTATTTATTTGCAAATAAATGTTGCTATTGCATTCAAAAGAAGGGCAGGCCTCAAATTTTTAACAAATCCACACGCTCATGCCTCACAAATTCCACAAAGCTCTGGAATCTACAGCCAAAAAGCCTTTTCACACATTGAACCACGAGTTAACAAGCTGAAAATCCCATGCACATGAAATCATATCAGTGAAATGCAGTATACAGAACACACCAAAAACTAGGGAAACTCCATCAAAAAGATAAAACGAAACAGACCCGTTTTCTTGAAAAGAGGCAACGAGAAACAAACACTGAGCTTCGTGACCAGTGATAAGACCCAGCAAAGCCGCCCAAGATGAAGAGAGCCATGTTCCCACCATTTTCATGTCTTTGGCTCTCTATGTGTCTTTTTTCTCTGAATGGTTCTCGTTTCTGTTTTCTTGGGACTTAACGAGACTTGCTCCCTGTGCTCCCAGAGCTTCTCATCTTGTTTATCCAAAAATGTCGGCACAAGATGATATGAAGAAGATATGATCAAGCATGTAGATATTTATTCAACAGTTAAATACTACTGCCTGCAATCCAGCTAACCCCAGGAATTTTCCTCAGTTCTCCTCTTGTCATATCATTCCTCAGCTTCTGCACGCCATCCCACCTTCCATCAGCTGCATATATGTTAGAAAGCATGATTATGTAAGCATTTTTCTCAGGATTATCTTCAAAAAGCCGCTGAGCTACAATTTCTGCCAGGTTGGAATTTCCACATGCATCACAGCATGATAAAAGGGCTCCCCAGATGCCACAATCCACTGGTTCTGGCAAAGACTGGATAAGATTGTAAGCCTCTTCCAACTTACCAGCCATCCCGAAGAGTTTTACCATGTAAACATAATGCTCAGTTCTAGCTTGAATTTGAAATTCATCTATCATTTTTCTGAAAATTTCCTGGCCATCTCGCACAAGGCCAGCGTGGCAGCAAGCACAAAGGAGTGCAGAGAAAGTCGATTCATCAGGTACTAGCCCTTTCTCCAGTATCTCTTCAAACACTTTGAATGCCTGAGAGGCAAGTCCATGCAAACCAAGGCCTGAAATTACTGAATTGTAAGAAACTATATTCCTTTTTGGCGTAATCTCAAAGACACGAATTCCCAAGCCCACAAAACCACACTTGGAATACATGTCTATGAGGGAAGAGGATACCATTAGATCCGATTCAAATCCATGTCTAAGTACATAACCGTGTATCTCACTACCAGGCCCTACATTTACTAATTGAGTAGCAGCTGCCAGTACACTGGCAATTAAAATGGGATCTGCCTTCTTACTTTTCATGTTCAGTTTCTTGAAGAAAGACAGAGCCCTCTCATAATCTCCAGATTGCGAATATCCAGTTATTAAAGCAGACCATGTAACTAAATCAGGTTGGAGCAAATTACAGAAAACTCTATATGCCGAATTCATGCACTTACATCTCGAGTACATGCTCACAAGTACACTGCCTACATGAGCATTAGAATCAAAGGCAGTTTTCAGAGTAAATCCATGTATTCCTTGGCCAACACTCAGCAAGCTGGAATATGCTAAACCTGAGAGCAACCCGACTACTGTATACCCGTCTGGCCGCCTCCCCTCACTTCTCATTCTACTGAACAGCTCTAGCCCTTTATCCCAAAATCCACAACATCCATAACCAGAAATCATTGAATTCCACATCACCAAATCCGGTTCAACTATCCCATGAAATACCCTACTGGCTTCATCAACCAGACCCAGTTTGGAATAAGCCGTCACCAATGCACTACTACAAATGGGATCCAATCCCAACCCAGAGAGTATTACTCCTCCATGAACAATTCTCAGTGCATCTAAATTTAAATCCTCAGAGCACGCTCGTATAATACAAGCATAAGAAAAACTATCAGGTTTAGTTTCAGTTTTAAGCATCGTGTTAAAGAGAGATAATGCTTCACCAAAGTTGTGGACTTGCGCATAAGCTCGAATTATTGAATTCCAAAGAAACACACTCCGGTGGGGCGTTTTGTCGAACAGGTTGCGCGCAGCGCAAATGTCGTTATTGATGGCATAAAATCTTACTATTCTGGTTGCATAAAATGGGTCAAGGAGGTGGGTCTTTATGATAAAAGCATGCAGTTGTTTGGTTCTTGACAGTGATTGGTAAATCTTGGAGAGTTCTAAGTGAAGAAAATGGTGGTGAAAGAACATTGGAATTGGATCAATATTTTGCTATATAGGCTGTGATAATTCTAGCAGGAAGTGGAATTGGGGGAGAAGAAGAATTAGTTTAGACAAGTATGAAAAGGAGAGGAATGTAATTACGATCGATCCCCATGGATTCACTCCCATGATTAATGATGGAAGGCCGTTGATAGCAGTTATTTGGAGGGGAAGCCGTGGAAGAGGGTGGCCGAGTAGGTGTTTGAACGAGTCTATGAGATGAGATGCCATAACAAGATTTTAGCAAGCTCGCTCGGTAAATTTGCTCTCTTCAGCCAGCGACCTTTCGTAAATTACCTAATAAAAAAGTATTCTCTATTTTAGCTATTATTTTTTTAACCGGCTAAATATTTAGAGCATTCCCAATGGAAGAGCTAAATGTTACTTTTATCTAAAATAGCTCTTCAAATGTTTAAAAAACCTCCCACATTAGATCAGCCAAAAATATATGTAAAATAGATATTTGATTAGAAGAGCTAAAAAAAAGTTAAATGTAGCGGCACTTTTTAAGGGAGCCATTTTATTTTTTAGTGTTTCTCTCTCCTACTTTATCTTTTTCTCAAATCTTTTCTCACATTTTTTTAAGAAATATAGCTAATCGGATGTAGAGATACTTAAAAATAGCTTAGCTAAACTAGATAAAAGTGAATTTTAAAGAGCCATTTTACATAAAAATATGGCTCTTCCATTGAGAATGCTCAGTTAAGGCTGCTCCAAATAGTAGCAGTATAATTAAGTTGCCTTTAAAAAAAAATTAAGGCCTCAATTATAAATTATAACAAAAAGGTTAGTCTATACACTTTAATTAAGGCACCAATTATGATAAAAATAATTACAAAAAATTGAATCCCAATATATTAAGACTTGGAAAAATTTAAACAAAAAAGGAAAAGTCATATTAATGGCACGTACATTTGAAGCAGTAACTATATAAACTCATAAATTTTTAATTTTGTTAGTTTTATATATGGATCCATATATATATTTTTCCCCTTCCTCAATTATTAAAAAAAAAAAAAAATTGGTATAAATAAATTTCTTCCGGTATAATTTTTATTTTTTTATTTTTTATAAAAAGAAAAAGTCGTTTGAACAGTAAAATGTCACCTACAAAAATTGATGTTTCACTCTTCAAACATCACTTTTTTTTTTTTTTTTTAATTGTGACATTTGAATAATGGCGTCACCTTTGATGAGGGGTTGCTTGAGCAAAAAAACGTCACTACTTGAAAAATGACGGTTTTTTGGACAAAAAGTCACTTTTCATGCATTACTAATTGACCTTTTTTTTTGTTTTTTTTTTTGGTAGTAATGTCGTTTGGAAGACATTTAAGGGAAAAAATTGAGAGGAATATTAAATATATAAAAAGGCTTCACCTAAATTTGTTGCCTTAGGCTTCAAAATTTATTGAGCTGATCTGTCCATTTTTATACACGCTCTAACACATTCTCTAGTATCTTTTCTACTCTCTTCAATATTACATCATTATTATTATTATTATTATTATTGCCAACACTCATATTTAAAACTAATAACAACTGAATAACATGGATTCCACTAAAACAAGAATCATGCACATATCTAAGTCAATCGAGCACGTACATGGACTGAAAGACCTCGAATTTCCTCTTATTATTTTAACAAGCACCTTAAAAAAAGAAAAAGAAAAAGATAACTTTCACGAGTTAATTTGAACATGACTTTCCTTTTGGGAAACACATATGATCTAGAGAACAAAGTCAGAAACACAGATAATCATAGAATCTAAGACGTACGGAAGTTCGGGCTTATACAATTGTATACAAATTACAAGATTAATCTTGTTTACAAGTGTAATTACAAGATTACAATAGTATAAAAATTACACCTCTCATATAGCAAATAATGCAAAGAGTGCCTAAAAAAAATTTTATCATCAAATTTCTGTAAAATTTTGTTTTTTTATTAAGTGTTAAAAAAAAATTAGTTTTTTTATCAAATTTCTATAAATACCAAATGGTAACGTGTTAAAATGACACGTTACCATATGGTAACGTGTCATTTTAACACGTTACTATTTGGCAACGTGTTAGAATGACACGTTACCATTTGGTAACGTGTCATTTTAACACGTTACCATTTGGTAACGTGGCATTTCTGCCACGTTACCATATGGTAACGTGTTAAAAATACCACGTTACCAATAAACATAGTAACGTGTAGTATTTTAACACGTTACAATTTAGTGACGTGGCAAAAACTAATAAACAGTTGCTACGTCACTAAACCCTTGTTTTTTTGTAGTGTAAACTATCTTCTTACTAGTAATCTTGAGACCTTCAGAGTTGCCTTGTAATTTTTGTACTGTCATGGTTGAGCCATCAAGCGACAAACTCTTCCGACCACCTTTTGAGGCCAAAGAAAGATCATAGCAGGTGAGAAATGAGCTTTATATATATATAGAAAGAAAAGGGGTCATGTTAATTACCATAAGAAAGTGATGCAGAAGTTGGTGGAATATGTATTCCACCCACAAGCAGGAACACTGCTACTAATATTGTTGCCATAATCACCTTTGCCGGAAAACAACTCATCGTAGTTGTAAAGCTGAAAACACAAGCTTGTAGAAGCCGGCCGGTGAGATCACCTTTGTTATGATCAATAACAGGACGGAGGAGTCTCAGACGGAGAGACGTAAGCCTTAAGCCCTCCTGACTCCTGCTTTTATGCAAATTATTGTAAGTATGGTTAGGTAGGAAAAAAAGCACAACTGGCCATGGTTTAAAATTCTACAAGCTTGACTTTTAACATAAACTCCTTTGGGCTTTTGTTGAAAGTGGTGCTGGTACCCCACTTTGAGTACAAGACCTGCAACTATTAGCTAGAGGAGATTTTTTTTTTTTTTTTAATGAAAATTAAATTATAACAAGAAGAAGAAAATTACAGATAATTAAAACAAATGTTTTTTTTTTTAAAAAAAAAAAATACGAATTTTTTTGCAGCAATATTTTTTTTGTCAGAAAATATTTTTAGTGAAAAATATATTTCCAAAAAATGATTTTCTTGAAACCATTTTTCGGCTTTCGGCATGTACTGAAAATCACATTATATATATGTATATATATATATATATATATATATATATATATTTTCATTCAATTATATTAAATTTTAAATTACGATAATGTTTTAATCGGGTCCCGACAAGTCCTGATTGGGTCTCGTTCGTATCCCGGCGGTGTCTCGGCCAGACATCCGGGTTTCGGTGGTGTCCAAGTCAGACTTCATCTAAGTCCCAACAGTGTTCTGACCAAGTCCTGGCGGGGTTCCGTCCAGGTCTTAGCGATGTCTCAACCGAGTTCCAACAGTGTTTCGATCGAGTCGCAAAAGTGTCCTTGCTGGGTCCTGGTATGATCCCAACCAGGTCCCAACGGTGGCTTGATGAAGTCCTGGTAAGCTCTCGACAATATTTCGACTAAGTCTATAGATTTGAGAATTAGATGCTTAAACTCGAAAAATAGTTTACAATTTTAAAAAATGGAGACAATTTTTCACAAATTAATGAAAATTTTCAATCAAATGAAAAATATTTTCTGTTGATTATTATTTTTGGTGGCATTAAATACTAAAACTTATGAAAATATTTTTAGAAATCCTTTTCCATCAAACGGCTTGACAGGGCCAAACATTGGAAAGGTGGTCGATCTTGACTCTATGGGTACCTAACCTTAGGAGTCAATAACGACCAGCTAGACTTATCCTCCACAAAACGGGTGGTACAGGATAATGGATATGCAATTCAAGTGAAAAGACTCTTAGCCCCCTAGCCCCTGTCGACCTGCTTTTAATTATAGTATGAGATATTGATTTTTTTCCTACTAAAAAAAGATGTGACTTTTAAAAAAATAAATAAAGAAAGAAAATTAAAACGCAGCATAAACATGTATCTCACAATCAAAATGGGATCTGCCTTCTTACTTTTCATGTTCAGTTTCTTGAAGAGAGACAAAGCCCTCTCTCATAATCTCCAGATAGCGAATTTCCAGTTATTAAAGCAGACCATGTAACCCATATCCGACTCTTTACTTTATATATATACTTTTATTATTTCATTTAAATAATTTTTTTTTTTCAAAATTTTTTGAATTCTTTATATTGAGAGAGAAGAGAATTAATGTTGGAGAAAAAAATAAAAATAAAATACTTTTGTTTTTACATAAGGTGAGTACGGTATATAGAACCGTAGATATAAAAATTATTGTATGTTTTTCTATGACTTTTGTGCAATACTCATATTTTGTGCCATTTGTTGTAGTTTAACCAAAAAGATAAAAATTTTGTATTTAGTTATTAATATATGGACATGAAACTAATGTTTTTGTGCTAATTTGATAAAAATATTGATACAGCGTGACTTCGTGAAATGCAAGAATAACAACAAGAAGAATGGATAAATATTTCTAAGACTTTGATACTATCAAAGAGTTTAAGAAATCTTTTCAAAACGCTAGAGCCAATTTAGGGTCGGAAGGAAAATAATGAAGACACTAAAAATTGATTCATAAACAAAAGCTTTGTTTTAGGGTCTATAAAACATGTATTTATAGGCCCCAAAACCCTAAATCTATTAATAATATGAAATAAAGTCGGTTTTAGCAAAGCTGTGCGGCCCGTCTACAAACTCGTCTGAATGAGGTTGCGGACAAGCCTCTCTGTGACTCCCACTAATCCCTCGTCTGCAGTCTAGTCCGAACAAGGTTGCAGATGAGCCTCTCTGTTGCTCCTCAGCTGTCCAAATGAGATTGCACACGAACAATTTTGCCCAACTTTTTAGTATTATTTATATGGCCCGTTTTGACCTAATAAAAATTGGAATTAGCTACTCCTCATGAAACATGACTTTGTAGATATTTGAATTACCTTTCCAACGCCATCAAGCTTGCTCCAATTCGAAGTCTAAAACTCTAAATATGACATTTTTAATAGAACTCGTCAGGTGCAAGTTCCCCCAACATCATCACTCTTCTTTATAAAATTCTTAGCTTTCCGGTTTACATCAAATATAATAACCCTCTGCAAAAAATTATGATTGACTACTAACTGTTTTTGCAGGTTGATAGTTTTTACTCTCTCTCTCTCTCTTTTTTTTTTTTTTGTCAATTTGTACTCTATGAATATATGTTTTTTTTTTGTTGGTAAAAGTTGCAACTTCATAATTAAGATAATAATTTTATTATTATTATTTTTAGTGGTCTAATAGAAGATTATAGTGTCTTTTTGTTAGATTTATGTGTTTGTATTGTTAATTTAAATTAGCGATACTCATACTTTAATTTGTGCCTTTTGCTGTAGCTTAATGAAAAATACATTTTTTTAATTTTTTATTTAGCTATCGATAAACTAATAATAACAAGTAAATAGCATGGATCCCAATAAAAAAAGAATCATGCACATATCTAAATCAATCAAGTGCGTACTGAGACTGATCATGAAATACCTCAAATTTCCTCTTATTATTTTAACATGCACTTCAAAAAAAATAAATAAATAAAATAACTTTCACAAGTTTGAACATGACTTCCCTTTTCGGAATCACATCTCTATAGAACAAAGTGAGAAACATAGATAATCATCGATCAATCTAAGACCGGGCTTATTACATGTTCTTGTCATGAACGGAACTGGAATATTTATAGAAGGAGCATGTATAATTCTAAAATAATTTAAAACATATAAAAAAGTATTTTTTTCACAATCAATTTATGACTAATTAAGCTTTTAAATATTTATATAAAAACATGCTTTCCTTGGGGTGCAGCCCCAAAACTTCAAAATATTTTTCGAAATTCTGTTAAAATATTTTTATAATCAATTTTTTATTTTTTCTCATATTTTAATTTCGTCCCCCACATCCTTCTAGTGACCTTCTGACGGTTGGTCTGTTCGTACGTTTGGGATAGGTGAAGGTGGCTTCAATATAACTTCATCTCGTAGTCTTCGGAACACTATCCTCTTACTGGTAATATTGAGACGTTCAGAGCTGCCTTGTAATCTTTGTACTGTCATGGTCGAGCCATCAAGGGACAAACTCTTCCGACCACCTTTGAAGCCAAAGAAAGATCATAGCAAGTGAGAAATGAGCTTTATATATATATATATATATATATATATATATATATATATATATATATATATATATATATAATAGAAAGAAAAGGGGTCATGTTAATTACCATAAGAAAGTGATGCAGAAGTTGGTAGAATATGTATTCCACCCGCAAGAAGGAATACTGCAACTAGTGTTGCCATCACCTTCGCTGGAAAACAACTCATCCTGTAAACTTGAAAACACAAAGCTTGTAGAAGCCAATTTGTTATGAGCGCCAGGACGGAGGAGGAGTAGTCTCAGTCGACGGAGAGACGCAAGCCTTAAGCTTTCCTGACTCCTGTTTTTATATATGCATGCTGCATATGATTTTATTCATGGTTTAAAATTCTACAAGCTTGACTTTGAACGTAAACTCCATTGAAAGTGGTGCTGCTACGTACCACACAGGGACGCTTTTTTTGACTACAAGACCTGCGACTACCACATGTTAACCAATCAGCCGTATGACTCACTCCTCTACAGCTCATGAAGATATGGTGCTGCATCAAGAAGGAAATATCCTATCAGACACGCCCAATCAATCAGAGAAATATCATATACCAAGACTTGAGGAAATACAATCAAAGCATGGGTGAAAATAAGAAAAGACATATCAAGCTGTACAAGAAAATTCTCTAGAAAACCTACGGTTACTTTGTATTCACTCTATTTATATATATATCCATGTACGTCACAGTATTTATCATTGAATAAAAGTATTATCTCTTTATTGTAAACTTTCACTGTATCAGAGCCAATAGCTCACGCATAGATCCATCTTCCGCATCAGATATTTTTTTTTCTCCTCTCCTTCTCACATGGCTCCCACCTCTACTTCTCAATCCACCGTCTACAATCCACCAAATATTGCACATTTTATTGGTTCCCGAATGGATGGGACCAACTATCCGACTTGGCATTTTCAGTGCCGGCCTATCTTACAAAGCCAAGGGTGTTTGGGATTTAGATGGGTCCAATATTTAGGGTATTCCACACGATGTCGTACATTTTATTCTTAATCGTTCACTTAAAATCTAGACAGCAAAGCTAAAAAAAAAAAAAAAAGGGTTGTTTGGTGGTGGGACAAATTTGATTTTTACTTTGTTGTCAAATTGTTCCTTTAAAATGAATGATAAAAAAAATTTAAGGCATCTAGTGCAATATCTAGACCGTTATATTGAATGGAATCTCAATCCGGGTTAATAGAATGGGAACTGACATGCAAGTCAGCCAATCCACACAAGAAACCACCATCATAAGAAAAGTCAATATCAGACATAGGATGGTTGATATGGAAGGTTCACATGTCTGATATTAAGATGTTTGAGATTGTGTTTGAGAAATAGACATTTTATGTCAAAAAACGCATTTTGGCAAAAGCTTTATTTTTAAGTTTTTGCCAAAAGTATGTTTTGACCATTTTTAGGCTTTTTGGACTCTTAAAAGCGCTTTCAATGTTTTTACCAAACGGATACTTTTTTATTCAAACAGACTTTTGAGTGTTAAACATACTTTTAGACCCCTCAAACGCACACCCAAACAGACCCATTGAAGTAAATGGTTGCATGTATAGAATTAAATATACTCCTTGAACGTTCACCTTCCCCAAGGAATAGAGTTATAAAAGTTCAATCCAAGCGGAGGTTATCAATTTATCTTTATTAGAAATAGGGTTAATAACTTTTTTGGTATGTACCTGGGTTTTAATGTTTTATTTTTTTCACCCTAGGTTTTAAAATATGACAAATCTACTACCTCACATATGGGAAAAGACAAAATCACTACCTCTGTTAGTTTCCGTCCATCACAATTAGTGACAGTCCACGTCATCTGCTCTTATATCGCAATACGTATCCTAAAAATAAATAATAATAATAATAATAATAAATAAACCTAAAAAAAAAAAAAAATTGAAAATTCTATGGGGGTGGCCGTCCATCCCCAGGGGGTGGCCATCCACCCCTAGTTTGGCCTTATGAGCCACCCTCAATGCTAGTCTGGGGGTGACCGAACTACCCCCAAGGCCAAGCCACCCCTAGAGGGGCCGCAAAGGGTGGCCGAAGACACCCCCATGGCCACTGGACCACCCCCTTTTTGGTCCTTGGGGGTGGCTGAAGGCCAAACTAGGGGTGGCCGGCCACCCCCAGAGAATTTTCAATTTTATTATTATTATTATTACTATTTTTTATTTTTAGGACACGTGTCGCGATATAAGAGTAGATGACGTGGACTGTCCTTAATTTGGATGGATGGAAACTAACAGAGGTAGTGATTCAGTCTTTTCCCATATGTGAGGTACTAGATTTATCATGTTTTAAAACCTAGGGGAGAAAAAATAGAAAAACATTAAAACCCAAGTAGCAAAAAAGTTATTAACCTTATTTCTAATAAAGATAAATTGATAACCTACGCTTGGATTGAACTTTTATAACTCTATTCCTTGAGGTAAGTGAACGTTCAAGGAGTATTTAATTCTATACATGCAACCATTTACTTCAATATCAGACATGTCACTACAAGAAAAATGGTCATTAGCGACCAACTGTTTAGCGGCGACCCCAAAGTCGCCGCTAATGATGGGTCATTAGCGGCAATATCCAAGTCGTTGCTAATAGTGGACCCTAAATACCAAAAAAATTGGTATTTAGCAGGGAACCCAATAATGTCGCCACTTTTGAGGGGTCAATAGCGGCGACTTTGAAGGTCGCCGCTATTGGTATGAAAAAAATTATAAAGTCATTAGTGTTGCCATTATTTGGTGCACAACAGTGGCGACTCTGATAGTTGTCGCTGATGAGGGGTCAATAGTGGCGACTTTGAGGGTCGTTGCTATTGACATGAGGAAAAAAAAAAAAAAATTAAAATGTCATTAGCATGTCGCCGCTATTTGGTGCACAACAGTGGCGACTCTAATAGTTGCAGCTGATGAGGGGTCAATAGCTGCGAATGCGATTGTCGCCGCTGTTGACATGAGACAAATTAAAAAACAAAAATTAAAAAGTCATTAGCGGCGACATAGTGTCACTGCTATTTGGTGCACAACTCCATTGACATGAGAAAAATTAAAAAGTCATTAGCGACAACTTAATGTCACCGCTATTTGGTTTACAATAGCGGCAACTGATATGAGGAATTTTTTTTTTTTTTTAAAAAAAAAGAAAAATAAATAAATATATAAATTTTGGAGGATGCTATTGACCCTATTTAATGTCATTATTTCTTTTATATTAATTATTGGTGAATAGTAAATATTTATTTATTTCTTTTTCACAATGTCCAGAGACCTCAATATATGATTTTAATCCAAACATTTCTCATGTCAATAGCGGCAACAATCAGAGTCACCGCTATTGATCGCTCATCAGCGGTGACTATCAAAGTCGCTGCTGTTGTGCACCAAATAAAGTCGCTGCTAATGCCTTTTTATTTTTTATTTTTATTTTTTTTAATTTTTCTCATGTTAGCTATTGACTCCTCATCAGTGGTGACTATGATAGTCACCACTGTTGTGCACCAAATAGCGCGACATCTAATGACTTTTTAATTTTTGTTTTTTAATTTTTCTGATCATGTCAATAGCGGCGACCCTCCAAGACTGCATTTCAGTAAATCTTAATTGATGTCCTCGATAAATTCTGGGAATATCAAGCAGATCACCATGCCTTTCCCCAAAAATTCAAATAGTCATGCATATAAAACTACTAGAAACTCAGAAAATATAATTAAAGCAGAAATATAATTCAATTGTTTAGTCTGGCACTAGCTTGATCAGAGAGATCTAGCTTTGTTCTCATTCTCGATTAAGCTGGGGTACTGTAGTCTATTTTTCATTACAAGTGATCATCAACCGGCACCTATATATTCCTATCAAAATCAAGTGTACTTATTGGCCATTGAGCCATTGATTTGAAGATCCACATGGATTTATCATAGATGTGGCATGTTTAGAAATTGTTAAAATATCATAAGAGTCAGTGCTGATCATATAAAATGGACACATGCATGGTTCTGCCATGGATGATTCCACCAGACCCACATTCAAACAAGGGTGATTTCCTTTGAGATTTTTTTTTTCTCCCGGCCATCAGTAGGCTTATGCTCCGATGGTTTACAACTCTATTTCGACACGGATCCATAGTTTTGCAGGCTTCCTTATCACGGGTGATCCAGCTTTATGATGATGATGGAGATGACAACGTGATTGTGACATGTACAATATTGGCAATGCAATTGGTAGGCTAAAATTGGCAGTGCCAGTTTTGGCAGGTTATGAATTGATGGTAGTTAGTTGCTGTAATTGATTTGGTAAATCTTCTAATTGAAATAATATTAAGCTTCAAATGTTATTATCAAGAACTATAAATGATCGTCCCTTTATCATGCACATATCTAAATCAATCAAGTACGTACATAGACTGATCATGAAATAACTTTCTCAAGTTTGAACATCACTTTTCTTTCGGGAATCACATCTCTAGAGAACAAAGTCAGAAACATAGATATTCATCGATCAATCTAAGGCGGAGGTTCGGGCTTATTATCGTCCCCCACATACATCCCCTCTAGTGACCGTTGCCCGGTGATGGTTGGCTTGTTCGTTGGTTTGGGACAGGTGAAGGTGGCTTCAATGTACTTTCATCTCGTAGGCTCTGAAAGGAAAATATCTTCTTACTAGTAATATTGAGACATTCAGACCTGCCTTGTAATCTTTGTACGGTCATCGTCGAGCCATCAAGGGACAAACTCTTCCGACCACCTATGAAGCCAAAGAAAGATCATAGCACGTGAGAAATGAGCTTTATATATATATAATTAGAAAGAAAAGGGGTCATGTTAATTACCATAAGAAAGTGATGCAGAAGTTGGTGGAATATGTATTGCACCCGCAAGAAGGAATACTGCAACTAGTGTTGCCATCACCT
>NC_081543.1:4872462-4881963 GCF_901000735.1 Corylus avellana
AAACCTACTAACTTGGAAGGTTTTTTGACGACTTTTCAAGTAAAACCTGCAGCTTCAGCTTGGTTAGTGGAACAAAACAGTTTCACCTTCAACTTCTTTCTATGGCTCAAAAAAAAAAAAAACAAAAAACAAAAACAAAAACAACTCTTTCTATGAAATTGTCAAATTCATGGCTGAGGCTGAGAGGTCAGGGGGCAAATTATAGAAAACTCTTATGTGCAGAATTCATGCACTTAAATCTCGAGCACATGCTCAAAAGTACATTGCTTTTTTATTATAAAATAAAAAATTGCAAAGATTTTAGAAATGTACAAAAATACATATGCATGAATCTTTATAATTTTTTTTTATATATATATAAAAAAAAAAGTATTTTGAAAATTTTGACAAGATTTAATTGAAAATTCTAACGGACGAGTTGTTAGGAAATTAATCATATTTCCCAAGACCCGTGAGATGCGAAAAATAAAAAAGAATGCGGAATAATAAAGATAAGCAATCACACACGACACAAAGATTTAAGTGGTTTGGCTTAACAAGCCTACATCCACTAGCGGAGATGACCCAGAAAAAATTCACTATCAAAAGATGAGTACAAGAGAGTAACAAGGTGAGAAAACTACTCAAACCCAAAGCCCCAAATACACCCAATTCTCACTTTGCCCAAAGGAGAATAATAACAAAAAAAAGGGAAAAGAAAACACTCTCTTTCTTGCTCTCACTTTTTCTCTCTATTGTTGGCTCACCAAAACACAAAGCAAATATTACTTTGTTCTTTTTCTCTGTACGTTTATGTGCTGTGGACACCCCTTTATATAGGACATAAAAGTTGGCTAAGCAAGGCTCTTCCAATTCCAAATTGTAGAAGGACTTCAAGTCCAAGTCATGCTCTAAAAGGAAAACCAATTCCAAGAGCAACTAGGAATACAAAACGTGAGCCAAAAGGATCCTCTTTTAATGATGTTGGGTCCCACCAACTTTATGGTGAAAGTCACCAACTTTATGGTGAGAGTCACAAAACTCCAACAATCTCCCACTTGACTTGAATCCCATCAAGTTGCAACAAAGTGAATCTCCTCCGGATGTCTCCTCCGCCTATCTTCAAGCTCGAAGACCAACTGAAGCTGCGCACAGCTTCAGTTTCTCAATAGTCACACCTTTTGTCAACATGTCTGCTGGATTCTCAGTTCCACGAATCTTCTCAAGTAACAATTGTCCACTTTCAAGAAGAGATCGAATGAAGTGATACCTCAACTGTATATGCTTTGTTCTTGAATGATACGCTGGGTTCTTCGCAAGAAAAATGGCACTCTAACTATCACTGTGTAGAACGCCCTTCTCATTCTTCTTTCCCAACTCATCCAAAAAACCTTGTAGCCAAGCCATCTCCTTTCCAGCTTCTGTCACGGCCACATACTCCGCCTCGGTAGTGGAAAGGGCTACAATTTTTTGTAACCTTGAGGTCCAACACACAGCAGTATCTCCTAGAGTATATACAAACCCTGTAGTACTTTTCCTGCTATCAACATCACCCGCTAGATCAGCATCCACGTAGCCCTGCAGCTTCAATTCTGCACCTGTGAAGCAAAGGGACATATCTGAAGTTCCTCTCAGATATCGCAAAATCCACTTGACTGCCTCCCAATGCTGCTTCCCTGGATTACTCATGTACTTGCTCACAATTCCTACTGCATGTGCAATATCCGGTCTAGTATAGACCATTTCATACATCAGACTTCCGATAGCTGAGGCATAAGGTACCTTGCTCATGTATGCTTTCTCTTGATCCGTCTTCGGTGATTGATTCTTGGTTAGTCTGAAGTGACTCCTCAAGGGTGTGCTCACTGACTTAGCTTCATTCATGCTAAATCTGTTGAGAATCTTCTTCACATATTCTGTCTGTGAAATCTTCAGTGTACTATTGGCCCTGTCCCTGATGATTCTCATCCCAAGGATTTGTTTAGCAGCACCCAAATCCTTTATTGCAAACTGCTTTGACAGCTGGTTCTTCAACTTGTTGATGTCTTCCATACTGGCCCCTGCAATAAGCATATCATCTACGTACAGAAGTAGAATAATGTAAGAGTTCTTAAGACTCTTGACATAGCAGCAATGATCTGCATTGCATCTCGTGAACCCAGTACTGCACATGAAACTATCAAACTTCTTGTACCATTGTCTTGGAACTTGTTTCAGACCATACAAGTTTTTTCTCAGTTTGCACACTAAACTCTCATTCCCCTGCACTGCGAATCCCTGTGGCTGCTGCATATAAATTTCTTCCTCCAACTCACCATGAAGGAACGCCGTCTTCACATCTAACTGCTCTAGATGTAAGTCTTCCGCCGCCACAATACTCAGCACAATTCTAATGGTTGTCATCTTCACCATCGGAGAGAATATGTCTGTGTAGTCAATTCCTTCTTTCTGCTGGAATCCCTTGACTACCAATCTTGCCTTGTAGCGTTTGCTACCATCATGTTCACCCTTTGTTCTGAACACCCATTTGTTGTGCAATGCCTTTTTACCTGCTGGCAACTCAGTCAGTTCCCAGGTCTGGTTAGTCAATAATGAGTCCATCTCATCCTTCATGGCTAACTCCCACTTGATTGAATCTTCAACCTCCAAGGCTTCAACAAACGTCTCCGGCTCACCGCCATCCGTCAACAAAATATGAAATAGGGAGGGTGAAAAACGCTGTGGAGATCTAATGGTTCTAGTAGATCTACGGACAGCCACTGTCGGTGTACCTTGTTCAGTCTCTTGATCTACTGTTTCTTCAACTTTTAGATCATCTTCAGTTTCTGAATCCTTATCAACTTCTGAATTCCTTCTCTGAGCTGCGCCTTTAGAAATTCCATCTAGGTTGATAAATTCAGGCTTCTCAGCCTCTGACTCTGTACTTACTGGTTCTGCACTTGAATTATTCTTATACACAACCATCTCATTAAAAGTAACATTTCTACTTCTAATGATCTTCCGGTTTTGATCATCCCAAAACTTATACCCGAATGCCTCATCCCCATAGCCAATGAAATAACATTTTCTAGATTTAGCATCTAGCTTGCTATGAGCATCAGATTCAATATAGATATACGAAACACAACCAAAAACTTTCAAGTGAGAAAGATTTACCTCTTTTCCACTCCAGACTTCTTCAGGTAGTCTATGGCCCAAAGGAACTGATGGTCCTCTGTTTATCAAGTAAGCAGCAGTGCTTACTGCATCCGCCCAGAAAGTTTTCGGTAGTCCAGCATGCAACCTCATACTTCTTGCACGTTCATTGAGGGTCCTGCTCATGCGCTCAGCCACGCCATTCTGTTGTGGTGTCCCTGGGATAGTCTTTTCCATTCTAATCCCATTCACTGCACAAAACTGTTTGAAACCCCCGTCTTCGTACTCTCCCCCATTGTCTGATCTTAAACACTTCAATTTCAGACCAGTTTCTGTCTCTACCATGACCTTCCACTTCTTAAAAACTTCAAATACATCAGATTTAAGCTTTAAGAAGTAAACCCATACCTTCCTGCTTGAGTCATTAATAAATGTGATGTAATACCGCGAGCCTCCAAGAGATGCCACTGGTGCGGGACTCCACAAATCCGTGTGTACCAACTCTAGCTTTCCCGGCTTTGGTGTTCTGCCAACCTTCGCGAAACTCACCTTCTTTTGCTTTCCTAGGATGCAGCCTTCACACAAATCAGACTTAACTGACTTCAACTCCGGTAGTTTCCCCTTTGACAGAAGTACCTTCATCCCTTTCTCGCTCATGTGCCCAAGCCTTAGATGCCATAATTTTGAGTCAGCACCCGTATCTGTAACAGCAATTGTATCCCTGCTATTCGTCGTCATATAGAGAGTACCCGTCTTATGACCACGAGCCAAAATCCTGACTCCTTTGCTGACCTTCCACTTTCCACCGTAGAAATGAATTGAATGCCCTTCATCATCAAGCTGTCCTACTGAAATCAGGTTCTTTTTCAGCTCTGGGATATGCTTGACATTTTGCAGCTTTCATACCGAGTCACTGTGGACTCTAATGCAAACATTGCCTATACCCACAACATCCAGCGCCGTTCCGTCAGCCAAGTACACCTTCCCGAAATCTCCTGCCACATAATTTTCGAGAACTTCACGGATCGGTGTAGGGTGAAAAGAAGCTCCTGAGTCCAAGACCCAAGAATCAAGAGAACTGTCAACAGATAGAAGTAGGGCATCGTGCACTTCTTCTGTTGCCACGACATTTGCGGCGTCATTTTCGGTCTTCTTCTTCAGCTCTCTGCAGTTCTTCTTGAAGTGGCCTGTCTTGCCACAATTCCAACACTCAGGTTGTCGTCCAAACCTGGATTTGCTCCTACCCTTCCTGGACTTAGATCTGCCCCTCACAGAGTTTCTGTCTTGTCCTCTGCCCCGAGTCTCGAGGTTTAAAGCAACACCAGAAGAAGAGGCTTCACCCGCATCTCTTCTGCGAACCTCATCACTGAGAATCAAATCCCTGACGTCTTCATAGCTCAGTTTACTCTTTCCTACAGAGTTACTCACAACCATCCTCACTGCTTCCCAGCTATTTGGCAAAGATGCCAAGACGATCAACGCGCGAACCTCATCATCAAAATTAATTTCCACTGAGGACAATTGATTTGTGATGGTGTTGAACTCATTGAGATGATGTGCCACCGAAGCTCCTTCCGCCATCTTTAGGTTGAACAATTTCTTCATCAGATGCACCTTGTTGTTAGCCGACAGCTTCTCGTACATGTTTGACAAAGCCTTCATTAGACCTGCTGTGGTCTTTTCTTTTACAAAGTTGTGTGCAACTGATTTTGACAGAGATAACCTGATAACTGCTAGGGCTTTACGATCAAGCAGAGCCCACTCGCTATCATACATGTCGTCGGGTTGTTCTTCCAAAAGAGGTTGATGAAGATCCTTCCCATAAAGAATGTCTTCAATCTGTACCTTCCAATACCCAAAATCTTTGCCGTCGAATTTCTCTATTCCCATCTTTCCTTCTTCACCTGCCATCGCTCCCACTCGAACCAACAGCTCTGATACCAGTTGTTAGGAAATTAATCCTATTTCCCAAGACCCGTGAGATGCGAAAAATAAAAAGAATGCGGAATAATAAAGATAAGCAATCACACACGACACAAAGATTTAAGTGGTTCGGCTTAACAAGCCAACATCCACTAGCGGAGACGACCCAGAGAAAATTCACTATCAAAAGATGAGTATAAGAGAGTAACAGGGTGAGAAAACCACTCAAACCCAAAGCCCCAAATACACCCAATTCTCACTTTGCCCAAAGGAGAATAATAACAAAAAAAATGGAAAAGAAAACACTCTCTTTCTTGCTCTCACTTTTTCTCTCTATTGTTGGCTCACCAAAACACAAATCAAATATTACTTTGTTCTTTTTCTCTGTACGTTTATGTGCTGTGGACACCCCCTTATATAGGACATAAAAGTTGGCTAAGCAAGGCTCCTCCAATTCCAAATTGTAGAAGGACTTCAAGTCCAAGTCATGCTCTAAAAGGAAAACCAATTCCAAGAGCAACTAGGAATACAAAACGTGAGCCAAAAGGATCCTCTTTTAATGATGCTGGGTCCCACCAACTTTATGGTGAAAGTCACCAACTTTATGGTGAGAGTCACAAAACTCCAACACGAGTAACATTGCAAAAACTTGAGAGTTTTTAAATATTGAGGAGTAATTTTAAAACACTTGAAAGTTTATGAGGGTTTTGTGAGGTTTTCCGCTTTTATTATTATTATTAGGAACAACTCCACTTAACATTTATGAACTTTTAGCGCTTTTGTAATCATCCCACTAAACCTTAAAAATTCTCAAGTTAGTGTATCAACTTTTAAAAAAAAATTGCAATGTCAACTTTATTGTTAAGATTTGGAGTTACATCAGATGGCCGGAGAATAAGTAAAATGTCCTTTATACCCTTGTATTTAAAAATTATTATTTTTAAATAATTAAAAATTCTATAAAAAAATGGAATTACCCACGGCTTGACTGTGGGTCAGCTCGACAACATTTATAAATATATATATATATATATATATATATATATTTTGGGTTTTTTACGTCTTGCATTAGAATTTAACATAAATTCCTAATGAGTTTTCATGTTGGATACACTATTTGAGAGTTTTAAAGTTTACGGGATGACTGCAAAAGTGTAAAAATTTGAGGGGTTAAAGTAAAATGTCTTCATAATAATAATAATAATTATTATTATTATATTCCATATTTGCAAACATTCATCTTTTCTAACCATCTTCTTTTTCCAACGGTTATATTTTCTAATCGTCATATTTTCTAATCGTCATCTTTTCTAACCCCTGGCCACCCTTCAAATTTTTTATTTTTTTTAAGATTTATTTTTTAAAATTAAATTAATAAAAAAATAATATTTTAATCAGATAAAACGGTGAGTTTTGAGTAGACTAACGGAAGTTAACAAAAATTGACGGTAGAGAGTTTTCTAGTAGTTTCGAGTGACCTAGGGACTAAATTTTTAAAAAAAAATACCCAGGAAGTTTTTTTAAAAAGCGCGTTTACCTAAGGATTTTAGATATAATTTCCTTATATAAATTATAAAATGTATTTAGTATATAAGAAAATTAAAGAAATATATTAAAAAAAATATTAATTACTATTGGTACAAATTTGTTTCAATGAAAAGTGCTCAACCCTGGCCCAAGTCCCCTGGTTATTGGTCAAAACCGGGAACCGGAACCGGGTACCTGGTTATTGATTTTGGAAAACCGAAACCGGGTAACTAGTTCCCAGTTAACTGGCCGGTTTCGGTTTGTCTCCGGTTATCCAGACTGGGTAACCGGTTTTTAAAAAAATTTGTATTCTGGGCTTATTTTAGGTATTTGGCCTAAAATAAGCCCATTTTTTTGCACACAATTGGCCCATTTTTTTTTGAAAAAAAAAACTATTAGCCTTTTTGTCCCAATAAACTAGGCTTTGTTGTAATTGTTCCAAATGATTTTTTTTTTAAAAAAAAAAACCTAAAAAGCCCAAAAATCCTAAAAAATCAATGTTTTTGCCTATATGTGCCTTAAAAATAAAAATTCAATTTTTTAAAATGCCCTAAAAATTATTTTAAAAGCTTTCCTAATACATAATATATGTAAATCAACCAACAACAAAAAGAGATATCTCCTCACAACAACTACAAACCTAAAGAAAACAATAAAAATAAGTACTAAAAAGTAAAAATAAAAGCAAATATATATATATATATATATATATATATATATATATATATATATATATGCACTCGGGTTAACTGGTTATAACCGGGTGCCAAAAACCGGAACCGGAACCGGTTCCCTGATTTTTCGGTTTTTTGGTATTTTTTGACACCCCTATATGATAGTAGCATAGAGGATAATTGCAATTTTAAAGATGTATAATTATCTAAAAAATTCTTCAAAAATTTGATGGTATCTAGGCTAATAAATTGCATCACAAAATTAGTTTTAATGAAAAGAATTATAAAATATATGCAACAAATAAAAGCAGAAAGAAAGATGAATCACATCTCAAAAAGAGAAATTTTATCTCAAACAAAAGTACTGTCTCTCATTCAAGCAAATAGTTTAGAAAAATATAGCTTTCATTGAACTAATTGAATAAAGAATCGGAGTACGTGGCTTATTTTATATAGACGCCCACTTTGGTAAATTAAATACATAAGAAGAAAACTACTACTAATATATTAATTAATTTAACATCAATAAGCAATGTTAGAGATTTTTTTGTACCACTCTAAAAATGAGATGGTTTTTAAAATTACTATTTGATAAAAATTCAAATTCAATAATAATCAATCACAAGTCTATTAATGATTTTAAAAGTCACATCATTCTTAGAGTGATACAAGAGAGACTTATAGTATTACTCAACGTCAAGTAATTGTGACCCCTTTAATTCTTTTTCTTTTTTCTTTCAAGATTGATGCCCATGATTGGGGGACAAAGGAGGGATAGCATTATTGTCATAATAACAATAATAGTATCCAATTCCATTATTTCACCGATATAAACCTTCCATTATTCATATAAACCAACAAACCCTCAGAAACATCTAATAATTCTTTGTGAAAATGTTACCCAATAGTTCAGAAAAAAAGAAAAAAGAAAAAAGAAAAGATTACCCAATAGAGCTATATAACTATTATCTTCTAACTCAATTTTCGAAATAAGAAAATCTAAGTAGTGGGATGGCTTTTATGTCTTAGGCAGAGACTTGGTTGTGAATGAAATAAATGATGGAAAAAAGGATCAAAGGGCGCGGGGTGGTGATCGATCTGTTTCGGACGGGTGAAGGTGGGGCTGATATTCCTTCTCGTAGGCTCCGGAAGGAAACTATTTTCTTACCGGTAATTATATTCAGACCTTCAGAGCTGCCTTGTAATCTTGGTATTGTCTTTGTCAAGCCATCAAGCGATAAACTCTTCCGACCACCTTTGAGGACAAAGAAAGATCATAGCATGTGAGAAATGATCTTGATATACAATTATAATTAGAAAGAAAAAGGGGAGAAATGTTACCATAAGGAAGAGATGCAGAAGTTGGTGGAATATATATTCCACCCACAAGAAGGAATATTGCTACCACTGTTGCCATCACCTTCGCCGGAAAACAACTCATCCTGTAAACCTGAAAACACAAAGCTTGTAGAGTCTTCTCAGATAGCGAGAGCCTGACTCCTCTTCTTATAAATATTATTTTGAGGCCATGGTTTGGTAGAAGAAGAACAAACAAGCCATGGTTTAAAATTCTAAAAGCTTGACTTTGAGGCTACACTTCTTTTGACTTTTGTTGAAGGTGGCGCTTTGACTACAAGACCTGCGACTAGTAGAGGCGTTGGTGCATGAGTACAGGGTGTTAGGGATTTAGATGGGTGCAATATTTAGGCTGCTAGAATCACATGCATAAGATACTCCTTGAACGTTCACTTTCCCCAAGAAACAGAGAGCCTTCTCATAACCTCCAGATTGCTAACATCTGTAGTACATGCTCACAAGTACACTGCCTACATGAGCATTAGAGCTATCACTATCAGGTTTAGTTTAAGTTTTAAGCGTCATGTTAAAGAGAGATAAAGCTTAACCAAAGTTGTGGACTTGCGCATATGCTCGAATTATTGAATTCCGAAGAAACACACTCCGGTGGGGCGTTTTCTCGAACAGGTTGCGAGCAGCGCAAATGTCGTTATTGATGGCATAGAATCTTACAATTCTGGTTGGATAAAATAGGTCAAGGAGGTGGGTCTTTATGATAAAAGCATGCAGTTGTTTGGTTCTTGACAGGTATTGGTAAATCTTGGAGAGTGTTAAGTTGAGAAAATGGTAGTGAAATTAAGTACATTGAAATTGGATCATTATTTCGCTATATATATAGGCTGTGATAATTCCACCCCAGGACGCCCAATTGGGGGTGAAGAATTAGCTCTCACAGAGAAATTCTAGG
>NC_081543.1:4882063-4905214 GCF_901000735.1 Corylus avellana
AATAAAAGATACCCCTTGGGGGCCGGGGGGATATGGGGGGATGGTGTGGTGTTGAGCGAGTCGCAATTTCGAGCGCCAAATTTTAAAAAATTAGCTAGTGTTGTTTGAATATTAACATTGTTCAAACGACACATTTTGTAGTAAATAGTGCTGTTTGAATAGTATTACTGTTTAAACAACACCTTATGTAGTGAATAGTGTCGTTTAAATAGTATTACTATTCAAGCAACACTATATGGCGCATTAATAGTGTTGCTTGAACAGTTAAAATACATATTTTTGTTTTGTTTTTGTTTTTTTTTTTTTTCTCCCAAACGTCATTATTTCAAACATCATTAAATATGGTTTTTATTTTTACCAATTTTTTTTTTAATTCACTTTTACTATTTCATTAAAATAATATTTTTCATGAATTTTTTTAATTCTTTATTTTGAAAGAAGAGAGAATGTTAGAGATTAAAAAATGATTTATTTTTACGTTTGGTGAGTTTGGTGAGCACTCTTCAACTTACCAAATGTTTGTCCTGTTTTACTTTTGTGCAATACTCATAATTTGCGATGTTTGTTGTAGTTAACGAGAGATAAAAATTTTGTATTTTGTTATCAATATATAGATATGAAACTAATGTTTTGTGCTACTTTGCTAAGAATATTATAGCTCTCTGCAAAAAATTGTAATTGGGTACTAACTATATTTGCAGGTTGATATATGTATTTTGTTTTTCAATTTGTAGCCGGCGTGTGTTTTTTCTTTGATAAAAATTGCATTTTTAAAACTAATTAAGTGTTTAACCCCTGTTTTCATATTGGGAAGATAAGTAACCTACATATATAGAGAGGCTGGCTTATAAAGAGACTAATGGGTGCTAAATCCCACATAACTTATTTAATATGTGAAACTGTGCTTTATAAGTAATTATAATAAATCTCTAAATTGGCTAATATTTTTTAGGTGATAGCACAGATGCGGTTAGTGGTTTTTCCTAAGTTGTCACACATGCTCTTTTGGAGTGATATCTCATATTTAATGCTATGTGATACTATCAGCATTGCAAGAAGTGGTACTAACGAGAACGTCAAAGGTGTGCTAAGTCCCACATTGCTGACTTATTAAGTAAAACTGGCTTTATAAGTGAGTATAAGAAAGATCCAAATTAATTAATCATTCTGGGGTGATAGAGTAGATGTGGTTAATTAATACCTTTTATTTTGAATTTTATTGGGCTAATGGAAAACTATAGCTATTAATACTCATACTCCGTGCCTTTTGTTGTAGCTTAACGAAAAATATAAATTGGTTTTTGTATTTAACTATCGAGATATAAATATGAAACTAATATTTTGTGTTACTTTATCAATAAATAACATAGCCCTCTAGTCCCCAAGAGGTAGCTCAATCGGCTAGGACCACGCCTAATGAAGCGGAAGTTACTAGTTCGAATCTCTCTCTCCCCTCTTGTGCAGACATGTCAAAAAAAAAAAAAACATAGCCCTCTAAAAAAAAAAAAAAAGGAGAAAAAGATATTGAACTATTAATTGCTAGCAATTCTAATAAGTAAATGACGTGGATCAAAAAAAAAAAAAAAACATCATGCACGTATATATGACATATCTAAATCAATCAAGTGCGTACATATACTGAAAGGCCTCAAATTCCCTCTTTGATATTTTAACAGGCACCTCAAAAAGAAAATTTTAAAAAAAAAACATAAAGAAGGAATTTTGGCTTGTTTTTGAGCCACCAAGTCAGAAACATAGAGATAATAATAGAATACAAGAGGTTCGGGATTATTCCATGCTCTTGGTCAGGAACGGGTTAATTTATACTTAATAGAAGGGGCATTTATAATTCTGAAATAAAATATTTTTTATAATCAATTTATGGCTAAACTTTTAAATATTTATATAAAAACAAGCTTTATATAAATTTAATACAAAAATAGATAATCATAGAATCTGAGGCGGAGATGCAGGCCGGCTCGGACTCGGGGTTTATTCGCTGAAACTACTAATTAAGAGGTGGGGAGGCTTCAGCCCACACCACTAGGGATGGACCGGATGGTGTGGTATTTGCTCTGGGTTTCCGACGGGTGAAGGTGGCTTCAATATACCTTCTCCTCGTAGGCTCCGGAAGTAAACTATCTTCTTATTAGTAATGTTGAGACCTTCAGAGCTGCCTTGTAATTTTTGTACTGTTATCGTTGAGCCATCAAGCGACAAACTCTTCCGACCACCTTTGAAATTGAGGCCAAAGAAAGATCGTAGCAGGTGAGAAATGAGCTTTATATATATAGAGAGAGAGAGAAATAAAAGGGGTCATGTTAATTACCATAAGAGAGTGATGCAGACGTTGGTGGAATATGTATTCCACCCACAAGCAGGAACACTGCTACTAATGTTGCCATGATCGCCTTTGCCGGAAAACAACTCATCGTACTTGTAAAGCTGAAAACACAAGCTTGTAGATGCCGGCCGGTGAGATCACCTTTGTTATGAATAACAGGACGGAGGACGGAGGAGTCTCAGACGGAGAGACGTAATATTCCTTAAGCACTCCTGACTCCTGTCTTTATATATATATATATATATATATATATATAATTTTAACTATGGTTAGGTAGAGAAGCACAACTGGCCATGGTTTAAAATTCTACAAGCTTGACTTTGAAAGTAAAGTCCGTTTGGGCTTTTGTGGAAAGTGGTGCGGTAAGATTCAATAATCCTACAAGCTTGACTTTGAAAGTAAAGTCCTGTTGGGCTTTCGTAGAAAGTGGTGCGGTAAGATTCAATGTAAGATTATTGTATATTTTGACCTTTATGATATGTAATTATTTATTTTCGGCTGGAAATTTCATAACTTTATGCTCGAGGAGAAGAAGAAGATAATATGAACACAAAAAATCTCATAAAATATAGACATGTCGCTTTTTCTAAAATATTGTTGCTTCAGGCACATGAACTTAATTATAATGAAAACAGGGACTTTTTTATGTACTTTCTTTTTTAATGACTGAATTAAAAAATTATACTTATAATGAAAGTATAATGCAAGCACTACAAAAAGAGGGATAGCTTCTGATGTGGCAAACAGTAACCCAACTATTGTCACGTCAATAATTATTTTATTGATGTGTTGAATGTGCCACGTCAATATTTAGTGACATGGCACATTTCACACGTCAAGAATAGCAACATGTCAATATATTTGACATGTTGCTAAATTTAAATTCAATTTAATTTTTAAAAAATTTATTTAAATAATTTAATATAGTGACGTGGTAAACTATCGCACGTCAATATTTATTAACGTGTTATTTTAACACGTCAATAACTTATTGATGTGCCATTCCGCCACGTTAGTAAATATTGACATGTCATTCTTTCACACGTTAATAATAATAAAAATTATGTATTTTTTTAAAAAAAATTAACGACAAATAAAAATTAATAACAAAATAATGATTAATGATTACTAACAATTAATAACAAAAATTTGATAAGAAAAGTTTTAATAAAAT
The DNA here is from genome assembly GCF_901000735.1 of Corylus avellana. Classification (NCBI taxonomy): domain Eukaryota; kingdom Viridiplantae; phylum Streptophyta; class Magnoliopsida; order Fagales; family Betulaceae; genus Corylus; species Corylus avellana. The sequence goes on from NC_081543.1 coordinate 4,885,582, forward strand.
TATCGATTAATAACAATTGGACATGCATGCAGATATTTAAATATCTTCCAACCGATATAAAATAGTGCAAAGTGTTTATAAACATTTAAAAGGCACATTAAATTTAATCTAGACTTTCTCCATACCGGTTTGGAGAAAATTCTCATCCATAACAATTAATAATTAATAACAAAATTTAATTGTCATGTGTATAATGATTATTGTAATTAATTTTATTAATGTTTCCTCCACATGCATTGATTTTTTACTTCGAAATTAATCCTACTTGTTTAATTAGACTTTTCATATATCTATATATATATATATATATATATATATATATAGCTAGCTAGGGTACGTGTATATATATATGTTAGCTGAAATAATTAGCGAGCTTCGAACCTATCTAGCTAGGTATATAACCGTGTATCTCACAACCAGGCCCTACCCTACATTTGCTAATTGAGTAGCAGCTGCCAGTACACTGGCAATTAAAATGGGATCTGCTTTCTTACTTTCCATGTTCAGTTTCTTGAAGAAGGACAGAGCCCTCTCATAATCTCCAGATTGCGAATATCCAGTTATTAAAGCAGACCATGTAACTAAATCAGGTTGGAACAAATTACAGAAAACTCTATATGCAGAATTCATGCACTTACAGTCTTACATCCCGAGTATATGCTCACAAATACACTGCCTACATGAGCATTAGAATCAAAGGAAGTTTTCAGACAAAATCCATGTATTCCTTGCCCAACACTCAGCAAGCTGGAATATGCTAAACCTGAGAGCAACCCGACTACTGTATATCCATCTGGCCGCCTCCCCTCACTTCTCATTCTACTGAACAGCTCTAGCCCTTTATCCCAAAATCCACAACATCCATAACCAGAAATCATTGAATTCCACATCACCAAATCCGGCTCAACTATCCCATGAAATACCCAACTGGCTTCATCAACCAGACCCAGTTTCGAATAAGCCGTCACGAATGCACTACTGCAAATGGGATCCAATCCCAACCCAGAGAATATTACTCCTCCATGAACAAGTCTCAGTGCATCTAAATTGAAATCCTCAGAGCACGCTCGTATAATACAAGCATAAGAAAAACTATCAGGTTTAGTTTCAGTTTTAAACATCGTGTTAAAGAGAGATAATGCTTCACCAAAGTTGTGGACTTGCGCATATGCTCGAATTATTGAATTCCAAAGAAACGCACTCCGTTGGGGCGTTTTGTCGAACAGGTTGCGCGCAGCGCAAATGTCGTTATTGATGGCATAAAATCTTACTATTCTGGTTGCATAAAATGGGTCAAGGAGGAGGGTCTTTATGATAAAAGCATGCAGTTGTTTGGTTCTTGACAGTGATTGGTAAGTCTTGGAGAGTTCTAAGTGAAGAAAATGGTGGTGAAAGAACATTGGAATTGGATCAATATTTTGCTATATAGGCTGTGATAATTCTACCAGGAAGTGGAATTGGATTCCCTCCCATGATTAAAGGTGGAAGGCCGTTGATAGCAGTTATTTAACTTAGAGGGAAAGCCGTGGAAGATGGTGGCCGAGTGAGATGCCATGACAAGATTTTAGCAAGCTCGCTCGGTAAATTTGCTCTCTTTATCCAGCGACCTTACGTAAAGTACCTAATAAAAAAGTACTCTCTATTTGGACTATTATTTTTTTAATCGGCTAAATATTTACGCGATTAGGCAATTAGTTAAGGCGGCTCCAAATAGTAGTAGTAGAGTATAAGGCAATTAGTTGAAGCAGTTACTAAACTCATAACTTTTAATTTTGTTATATATATATATATTTTCCCATTCCTCAATTATTAAAAAAAAATTCCGTATAAATAAAATATTTCCGGTACAATTTTAAACTTTTAATTTAAAAAAAAAAAAATGACATTTGTAGTAATGCCGTTTGAAAAACATTAAGGGAAATAATCGAGAGGAATATTTAAAATTAATATTAATTAATTAAATATTTAAATATATAAAAAGGCTTCACCTAAATTTGTTGTCTTAGCTTCAAAATTTATCGAGTCGAACTATCCTTTTATTTTTTTTGAAGTGGACCTATCCTTTTTTATACATGCTTTAACACATTCTTTATTATCTTAATTTTCTACTCACTTTAGTATTATATTATTATTATTATTATTGCCCACACTCATATTTATATTGGCAGGTTGATATATATATTTTGTTTTTCAATTTGTAGCGGCGTGTGTTTTTTCTTTGATAAAAATTGCATCTTCAAAACTAATTAAGAGTTTAACTCCCGTTTTCATATTGGGAAAATAAGTAACCTACATATATAGAGAGGCTGACTTATAAAGAGACTAATAGGTGCTAAGTCTCACATAACTTATTTAGTAGGTGAAACTATATATGCTTTATAAGTAATTCTGAAAAATCTCTAATTAAATTGGCTAATACTTTTGATGTGATAACACAGATGCGGTTAACGGTTTTTCCTAAGTTGTCACACATGCTCTTTTGGAGTGATATCTCATATTTAATGCCATGTGATACTGTCAGCATCGCATGAAGTAGTACTAACGAAAACGTCAGAGGTGTGCTAAGTCTCACATTGCTTACTTATTAGGTAAAACTGGCTTTATAAGTGAGTATAAGAAAATTCCAAATTGATTAATCATTTTAGGGTGATAGAGTAGATGTAGTTAATTAGTACTTTTTCCCAAGTCATTTCAAATATAATACTTTTTATTTTGAATTTTAGTGGGCTAATGGAAGACTATAATCATTAATACTCATACTCCGTGCCTTTTGTTGTAGCTTAACGAAAAATATAAATTGCTTTTTGTATTTAACTATCTAGATATAAATATGAAGCTAATATTTTGTGTTACTTTATCAATAAATAACATAACCCTCCGAAAAAAAGAAAAGAAAAAGATATTGAACTATTAATTGCTAGCAATTCTAATAAGTAAATGACGTGGATAAAAAATAAATAAAAAATAAAAAATAAAAAAACCATAAAGAAGGAAATTTGGCTTGTTTTTGAGCCACCAAGTCAGAAACATAGAGATAATCATAGAATGGAAGAGGGTCGGGCATATATATTCCATGCTCTTGGTCAGGAACGGGTTTATACTTTATTGAGGGGGCATTTATAATTCTGAAATAAAATATTTTTTACAATCAATTTATGACTAAACTTCTAAACATTTATATAAAAACAAGCTTTATATAAATTTAATACAACCATAGATAATCATAGAATCTGAGGCGGAGATGCAGGCTCGGACTCGATTGGGTTTATTCGGTGAAACTACAAAGAGGTGGCCGGGGAGGCTTAGGCCTCCAATTCCAAACTTCAAAATATTCTTAAAAATTATTTAAAATATCTTTATAATTATTTAAAAATAAAATTTTGCCTCTTAATTATTTTTTTTTTTTTTTGGTACTTTCGTCCCCATGTCAACCCGGGAAATGGATCGTTTCCATTTCATTTGAAATGGAAAATATTCATTTAGTGCATTTAAGAGGGTAATATTATTATTTTTTATTTTTTGGATAATTTTTTTGGACAAATTTATCTTTTTAAATGCACTAAATAAATATTCTCTATCCCAAGTGAAATTGAGAGAATCACCTATTTCCTCAATCCGCCACCACCTCCTATATATGGCGGGTGGCGTTGGTTGACGCCATTGGTTGGGTTTCGGGCAGGTGTAGATATCCTCGGTCCACCTCCTATAAATGGCGGAAATGGCGGGTGGCGGTGGCTGACGCCATGGGTTGGGTTTCGGGCAGGTGCAGATATCCTCGGTCCACCTCCTTCTCTTAGGCTCCGGGAGAAAACTATTTTGTTACAAGTAATGTTGAGACCTTTAAAGCTGCCTTGTAATTTTGGTATTGTCATCGTCGAGCCATCAAGCGACAAACTCTTCCGACCACCTTTGAGGCCAAAGAAAGATTATAGCTGGTGAGAAATGAGCTGCATATATATATATATATATATATAAAGAAAAGGATCATGTTAATTACCATAAGAAAGTGATGCAGAAGTTGGTGGAATATGTATTCCACCCACAAGCAGGAACACTGCAACTAGTGTTGCCATCACCTTCGCTGGAAAACAACTCATCCTGTAAACTTGAAAACACAAAGCTTGTAGAAGCCAATTTGTTATGAGCGCCGGTCAGGCCGGAGGAGGAGTAGTCTGAGATGGAGAGACGCAAGCCTTAAGCCCTCCTGACTCCTGTTTTTATATATGCATGCTGCATATGATTTTATCCATGCTTTAAAATTCTACAAGCTTGACTTTGAACGCGCGTAAACTCCATTGCAAGTGGTGCTGCTACCACTCAGGGACGCATTTTTTGACTACAAGACCTACGACTACCACTCAGGGTGTTTGGGATTTAGATGGGTGCAATATTTAGGGTATTCCACACGATGTCATACATTTTTTCTTAATCGTTCACTTCAAATCTAGACAGCAAAGATAAAAAAAATTAAAAATTAAAAAAGGGTTGTTGGGTGCGGTGTGGGACAAATTTGATTTTTACTTTGTTGTCAAATGGTTCCTTTAAAATGAACGATCCAAAAAAATTAAGGCATCCGGTGCAATATCTAGACCGTTGAATCTCAATCCGGGCTGATAGAATGGGACCTGACATGCAAGTCAGCCAATCCACACCAGAAACCACCATCATAAGAAAAGTCAATATCAGACATGGGAACTGTTGGTTGCATATATGATAAATACTCCTTGAACGTTCACTTTCTCCAAGGAATAGAGTTATAAAAGTTCAATCCAAGCGGAAATTATTAATTTATCTTTATTAGAATATTCCGTTATTGAAGCGGACCATGTAACTAATTAATGTAACTAAATCAGGTTGGAACAAATTATTGAAAACTCTTATGTGCAGAATTCATGCACTTAAATCTCGAGCACATGCTCAAAAGTAAATTGCTTTTTTATCATAAAATAAAAAATTGTAAAGATTTTAGAAATTTACAAAAATACGTATGCCTGAATGTTTGTAATTTTATTATTATTATTTTTTTTTAAAAAAAAAGGTATTTTGAGAATTTTAACAAGATATAACTGAAAATCCTAATGGGTGAGTGACATTGCAAAAACTTGAGAGTTTTAAATATTGAGGAGTAATTTTAAAACACATGAAAGTTTATGAGGGTTTTGTGAGGTTTTTCGCTTTTTATTATTATTATTAGGAACAACTCCACTTAACATTTATGAACTTTTAGCGCTTTTGTAATCATCCCACTAAACATTAAAAATTCTCAAGTTAGTGTATCAACTTTAAAAAAAATCGCAATGTCAACTTTATAGTTAGGATTTGGAGTTACCAGGTGGCCAGAGAATAAGTAAAATGTCCTTTATACCTTTGAATTCTAAAATTATTATTTTTAAATAATTAAAAATTCTTTAAAAAAATGGAATTATCCAATGCTTGACCGTGGGTCAGCCCGACAACATTAAAAAAAAAAAAAAAAATTTAAAAAGAATATTATGGGTTTTTTACGTCTTCCATTAGAATTTAACAGAAATTCCTAATGAATTGGTGACATTGGAAACTTTTTAATGTTGGATACACTACTATAACCTAATTGTCTTTGGGAAACAAAAAACAAAAAAAAAAAAAAAATCCTAGCAGAGCACAAGAGGCTTCCCTGATTCGTTTCCCCCTCTCTTCCCTGATCCTTCCCCCCCTCCCTTCCCTGATTCCTTCTCCCCTCTCTTCCCCAATCTGTCTTTCTTTTCTGTTTATTTTTCTTTCTACTAGTTTTTCTTTTTCCTTTTCTTGCTAGGTGTTTGTTTTGACACACTTTGTAGGTGACGCTCTTGGGGGATTCACTCAAACTTCCCCCCAGTATTTTGAGTGCACTACCAATCACCTCCGCGCTGCTTTGCCTTCCACAATCCTCTGCAGGGTCTTTTAACGCGTTTCCCACCGCTTCGAGCTTCCAATGCCTCCTTCGCTTCGATGTTCGGGTAGCACGCGATCGGCTTTTCTTCCGGCTGCAAGTATGCTCCTTTTTTTTGTTTTGCTGGTTGTCTTGCTTTTCCCTGTATTTTGGTTATATTGTGCTGTGTTTTCTTGCTGCTTTCTTGTTGTTTTTTCCGTGTTCGTCTATTTTGCTTGTATTTCTTGTTGTTTGTAATAAGGCTTTGTCCTCTCTTAATCTGCTCGCCTTATGATTTGGTCCAGACCCTTGGGGTTGTGGATGTGAACGGTATTCTAGCCTTCGGGTCGAGGAGGATGAGTGTCAGCATAGAGTTTTTTTTAATCCCAGGATTGAAGAATAAGAACTACCTATGCATTGGATTGTTTGCCTAGAACAGATCTGCTGTTACAACTGAAGATTAGTCATGGGTTAGCAGATGTTTGATGTCATAATTTGAACTTCAATATATTTGTTTGTTATTGCCCTCTATAATGTGTAATCTTTTAATTTCGGCTTTAATCTTTTAGCTTCGGCTTGGATTCTTGATTGTAAGAGTTTTTGTGCTTTTTCAAAAAAAAAAAAAAAAAAAAAATGTTGAATACACTACTTGAGAGTTTTAAAGTTTAGGGGATGACTACAAAATGGCTAAAAATTTAGGGGGTTAAGTAAAATTTTTCCCTATTATTATTATTATTATTAGTATTATTATATTCCATATTTGCAAACATTCATCTTTTCTAACCATCTTCTTTTTCCAACGGTTATATTTTCTAATCGTCATATTTTCCCAACGGTCATACTTTTCCCAATGTTGAGAAGAGAAACATTAAAATAACTGAAAAGTGTTGTTGAGATTGAACAAAATAAAGCAACATTTCGCTATAATAATTAGCTACAAGTCGAGAATCATTGTAGCAAATTTATTTATTTTTCAAGTAAACCAAAGATAAGCCGTTAATTGGACGTGATTTCTCACCCATTATAGCTAAATATACACAATATGGCATGGGGCTTTTAGAGCATCTGCCGGAGATGCTCTAGCTATCCACTTTTTCAAAAAACTTATATCCAACTCTTTACTATCTATTTATCCACTTGTACTATTCTATGTAAATAATATTTTTCATGATTTTTTATTTTTTATTTTATTTTTTTATATTAAGAAAAGAGATAATGTTAGAGATTAAACAATGCTTTGTTTTTGCACTTGGTGAGTTTGATGAGCACCGCTCAACTCACCAAATGTTTCTCCAATTTACTTTTGTGCAATATTCATAAGGGTTAAATTAGTTAAGAATGGGAAAGATCCTCTCTTGTAGCCCCCTTTTTCCTCTTCAATTAAAAAAAAAAAAAAAAAAATACTAAATTAGTCATTGGAGTTTCACAACTTTATTTTTTCTTCTCTGGGGTTTTATTTTTATCACTGGAGGTCCCTGTGGTTTTGATAATAGACCAAGTTAGTCCTCCGTTAGTTAACCGTTAGTTGACTTAATAGAATTTCATGTGGACCAATCACATGTTGACACGTAGCACTTACTTATTTATTATTATTATTTTTTTAAATTAAAAAAAAATGTATTTTCTAAAAAAAAAAAAAGATTGGGGGTGGCCGAAACCACCCCTAGTACCCACTGGGGGTGGCTCGGCCACCCCATAGAGCCTAGGGGGTGGCCGAAACCACCCCCAATGCTCGTTTAAATTTTATTCGATTCTGAGCTCGGGCTGAACTCAAGGACAAATTGAAAAAGTGAGCACGAGCTCAGCTCACATATTAAACGTACCAAGCCAAGCCGGCTCGGCACTCAGCTCAAATAATAAACAATATTTGTTACAATTTTTTTTCCACTGAAAAGGTTCAAAAAGCTGGCTTGTTTTCACACGTTGACTCATTTGGAAGAAAATGTAACGGAATGACTTATAATATCTTTTTGATTGATTCAATGAGTAAAAATTCAAAAAATAAAAAATAAAAAATTGAGAGAGTTTTTGTTTTCACACGTTAACCTAGGGATTTATTATAAACTTTCCCTTATATTTTTAAGCTGGATTAAAAGTACTCATACTCCATGTCTTTTATTGTAGCTTAACGAAAATTATACTTTTTTTTTTTTTTTTTTTGTATTTAGCTACCAATATATAAATACCAAGCGAATGCTTTGTTGTTATTTTGATAAGAATAGTACAACCCTATGCAAAATATTATGATTAGGTATGCAAAATATTATGATTAGGTAGTAACCGTATTTGCAGTTATATATATATATATAAAAGTGTTTTTTTTTTAAAAAAAAAAAAAATCAAAAACTTTTGTGTTTGTATCATTAATCTAGATTAACAATACTCATACTCAGTGTCTTTTGTTGTAGCTAAATGAAAAATATAATTTTTTTTTTTTATTTAGCTGTCGATAAACTAATAACAAGTAAATAACGTGGATCCCAATAAAAAAAAATCATGGTGGGTAGAATGAAGTGAAGCATTCCTCTATCTAAATCAATCAAGTACGTACATAGGAAATACCTCAAATTTCCTCTTATTATTTTAACAAGCACCTCAAAAAAAAAACATAACTTTCAAAAGTTTGAGTACATGACTTTCCTTTTGTGAATCACGTACATCTCTAGAGAACAAAGACAGAAATAATTCTAAAATGAAGAAAAACATAACTCATAGAATCGAAGACGGAGGTTCGGGCTTATTCCATGCTCTTGATCTGAAACGGAACTAGAATGTTTATAGAAGGGGAATGTATAATTCTAAAATAAAATGTATATATAAAATAAAAAAATAAAATAAAATAAAAAGATTTTTTTTTCTTCTCACAATCAATTTATGACTAAGATTTTAAATTGTTGGGAATAAATTCACACTACAAGCCCACTAAATTCTGGACCCAATGGCCAAGGATAAGCCTATGAAGATATTAATTAAATGGCAAGAGCTATTTAATTAATTAATAGTCTTATATTCCAATCAAGATAATATTGAAATAAAGACGTCCTACTTATCTCTACAAGATGACTACTCAAGATTATCTCTACATGATATCTGTTGAAAGTTTATCTCTACATAATAGCTGTTGAGTTCTATCTCAACTCTGGACTCTCAAACCAATTCAAATGAGAAGGTCCAGTCCAAGTCTACTTCAACAGCCCGAGCCTATAAATAGGCCCCTACATAAGGTACTGAAATAGCTTGAATCTTATATACTGAAATATTCTCACATAAATATTCTCACATATTATTGAGTGAGAAACTTTCTGACTTTGGCATCGGAGTGTCCCCGGTTCTCCGGGGACCCCCTTGACAATATTGCCTTTTTTGTAGTGATTTGGAGTGCACGATGACGTATTGAAGATCCCGAAGAAAGCGCATCCACCGTGTTGAAAACTGTTCTAACAGTTTGGCGCCGTCTGTGGGAAAGATTATTTGTTTCTCATTAAAAAAAAAAAATCATCACGGTGTGCATTGGCAAAGCAGATCTGCCTCTTACATTGCAGATCCACGTTAACTGAAGCCTAAACGATCAGTCCCGCCGTCACTAACCCACATCTGCGCATCGAAGAAAATCGTAGAAGAAGAAGCCTCTGTGCGTAAAGTATCTGGTAGACAAAAAAGAAAAAAAAAAAAGAAAGAAAAGAAAGGGTGCTGCGCAGGAGAGAGAAGAAGAAAGAAAAAGAAAAAAGAGAAAAGAAGAAAAGAAAGAAGAAAGAAGAAAGAAGAAAAAGAAAAGAAATAAAAATATATATATATATATAACAGCACGTGAAGGGCTGTACGTTGGAGGAATTTGGAGAAGAAAATTGGCATTTGACAACAGGTTTTTCTGATTTAAGTTTATATTCCTATTCTGGTTTAGGAATAGCTTATCCTGATTTAAGTTTATATTCCTATTTTGGTTTAGGAATAGGTTATTCTGGTTCAAGTTTATACTCCTATTTTTGCTTAGGAATAGGCAATTTTGGTTTAAATTCCAAATTTGGTTTCGATTGGTTGTAAGAATAAGGTAATTCTTATTCCAAATTATTACATTCCGGGGATACTCTATCCCGAATAAGAAGAACCGGGTATATCACTCCCGGATATCCGCGGATATGAAAAAGGAAGAACCGGGTATATCACTCCCGAATATGGAAAAAGGAAGAACCGGGTATATCACTCCCAGATATGGCAAAGGAAGAGCCGGGTATGTCACCCCCGGATATGTCACCATCGGAGACAAGGAGAAAACCTTGGTTAAAAACAATTAACGGGAGACAATCCGGTAAAAAATAAGAAGATTCACCCCGGAGACAAGGAGAAAACCTTGGGCAAAAACAAGAATAGGGAGACAACCCTCTAAAACAAGGACAAGGAGAAAACATTGGACAAAAACAAGGATAGGGAGACAACCCTCTAAAACAAGGACAAGGAGAAAACCTTAAGCAAAAACAAGGATAAGGAGACAACCCTCTAAAACAAGGACAAGGAGAAAACTTTGGGCAAAAACAAAAACGGGAGACAACCCGGCAATAAACAAGGACAAGGAGAAAACATTGGGCAAAAACAAAACAGGAGACAACCTAGTAAAAAATAATGAGCTACCCCAAGACAAACGGGGAACAAAGGTTAGTCTGTTGAAAGACTTGTGAATTATTGTTTGAAGATTATTATGCAGGTCTGGAGCCTAGTTTGTAAAAACGGGCATTTGAGAGATGACCGGGCATGATCCCCGAGTATCTCAAGGATATGACAGGCTTAGCCCCCGGGCAAAGGAAATAGTTGGGGTACTCTCGGCAATCATGAGACAAGGAGACAACCTTAGGCTAAAAACAAGCAACATGAGACAATTTAGTCACAAAACAAGGTGAACGGGGAACAAAGGTTAGTCTATCGAAAGACTTACAAATTACTGCTTAAAGTCTATTGTGCAGATTTGGATTATCTTAATGAATTGGAGAGGGACCCGGGCATGATCCCCGGGTATCTCGAAACTTGGATGGGTTTAACTCTCGTGCAAAGGATAGAGTTGGGGGGTGCTCCTAGGAACTCAGGCGATGCCAAAAACAGAGCAGAAAAGCTCCAACTTACAAGCTCAAAGCGCACTCACTAGGGAGACACGAGTCTCGGATAAGGTCAAACAACAAGTCGCCAAAAGGCTTTGACTAAATTCCCATTACCCAAGTACCTTGGCTAAGGGAATTGGGGGTAACTGTTGGGAATAAATTCACACTTCAAGCCCACCAAATTCTGGGCCCAATGGCCAAGGATAGGCCTATGAAGATATTAATTAAATGGCAAGAGCTATTTAATTAATTAATAGTCTTATATTCCAATCAGGATAATATTGGAATAAAGACGTCCTACTTATTTCTACAAGATAACTACTCAAGATTATCTCCACATGATATCTGTTGAAGGTTTATCTCTACATGATAGCTGTTGAGTTCTATCTCAACTCTGGACTCTCAAACCAATTCAAATGAGAAGGTCCAGTCCAAGTCTACTTCAACAGCCCGAGCCTATAAATAGGCCTCTACATAAGGTACTGAAAGATGTTAGATCTTGAATTTTGAATACTGAAATATTCTCACATATTATTGAGTTAGAAACTTTCTGACTTTGGCATCGGAGTGTCCCCGGTTCCCCGGGGACCCCCTTGACAATATTGCCTTTTTTGTAGTGATTTGAAGTGCACGACGACGTATTGAAGACCTCGAAGAAAGCGCATCCACCGTGTTGAAAACTGTTCTAACATAAATATTTTTATAAAAACATGCTTTCGTTTGGGTGCAGCCCCAAAACTTCAAAATATTTTTCAAAATTATGTTTATAATCAAATTTTTTTACCTCCAATTTTTTATTTTTCTTATATTTTAATTTCGTCCCCTGCATCCGGTCTACTCGTTGATAGGGCCTGGGTTCTGGTGGGGTGAAGGTAGCGACGGTGTACCTCCTTCTCGTAGGTTCCTGAAGTAAACCATCTTCTCACTAGTAATGTTGGGACCTTCAGAGCTGCCTTGTAATTTTGGTACTGTCATCGTCGAGCGATCAAGCGACAACCACCTTTGAGGCCAAAGAAATATCATAGCAGGTGAGAAATGAGCCTTATATATATATATAGAGAGAGAGAGAGAGAGAGAGAGAGAAAGAAAAGGGGTCATGTTAATTACCATAAGAAAGTGATGCAGAAGTTGGTGGAATATGTATTCCACCCACAAGCAGGAACACTGCTACTAATATTGTTGCCATGATCGCCTTTGCCAGAAAACAACTCATCCTACTTGTAAAGCTGAAAATACAAGCCTGTAGAAGCCGGCCGGTGAGATCACCTTTGTTATGATCAATAACAGGACGGAGGAGTCTCAGACGGAGAGACGTAAGCCTTAAGCCCTCCTAACTCCTGCTTTTATGCATATTATTGAATCTATGGTTAGGTAGAAAAGGCACAACTGGCCAGGGTTTAAAATTCTACAAGCTTGACTTTTAACGTAAACTCCTTCGGGCTTTTGTTGAAACTGGTGCTGGTACCCCACTTTGAGTACAAGACCTGCAACTACCAGAGGATATATATATATATATATAATGAAAATTAAATTATAAGAACAAGAAGAAAATTATAGATAATTAAAACAAAGATATAAAAAAATAAAAAAACGAATTTTTGCGGCAATATATTTCACAATGACAATTCTAAAACGACTTCAATCAACACCTATCCAAATGTCTAGGTGTTTCACAAAGAAAGATATAACCTAGCAGTTAAAAGATCAACCAAATATAGATATGAAATAAGCAATCAAGAACACAGATATTTGGTTATGAAAAGAAAACCATTTAGAGAACTCTCTAAATGTAAAACCTTTCCAGGGCAGCCAAACCCAGGAAATCAATCCACTATAAGAAGAATAAGGAATACAAGAAGAATTACAAAACCTTTGACTCTTCCTTGCACACGACAAGTGACCCACTTGACTTCTACCTCAATAGCCCTTTTCAGAACATCTGGCACAATTCTTCTAAAAGATTTCATTTCACCGGAACTCCGATTGGCTTCACGTATTTTCTTTTCACAAATAAACTTGAATAATATCTCTCACTCTAAGCACTCTAATTTTGATCACAAAATACGTACTTGTAAATAGCAAAATTAGTTTGCTTAAATAGAAAATAAAACAAAATAAAGCAGCCATGTCCGGACATGGATAATTAGGTGTTCGGACATGGCTAGGGTTACATGATCGTAACCACATGAGGTCCGGACACCCAAGTCATGTGTCCGGACATGCTACTCAAAAATTGGCTTTCTGGAAATGGGGTCTGGACCCAACTTTTGGCGGTCCGTACCTCCCCTTCAAACTATGGTTTCTGGAACTGGGGTTCGGACCTTGCTTCTGGCGGTCCAGACCTCTCCTTAAAAACGACGTTTCTGGAAATGGGGTCCGAACCCTGCTTCTGGGGGTCCGGACCTCGCCTTCAAAAGATGGTTTCTAGAAATGGGGTCCGGACCCTACTTCTAGCGGTCTGGACTTCTCCTTCAAAACAATGTTTTTGGTTTTTGTGTCCGGACCCGGCTTCTAGCGGTCCGGACATGCTCTAGAATCTGCTTCCTAAAATACTCATTTTCAACACCGTACATGTAAACCGAATGTGCCAAAACCTAAACTAACACACAAACTTGGAGAGGATCCTCGAGATGAAAGGATTATCCATGGCAGTAGATAATCAAGTGATGTCGTATAGACTAATATTTTACTTAATTAGGTTATGTTTGTTTTAACGTAAAATATTTTTCGTTAGAAAATATTTTTAGCGGAAAATATTTTCTTGAAAAATAATTTCCTTGAAATCATTTTTTGGCGTTAGGCGCGTAACGAAAATCACAATTTTTTTTAATATATTTTTATTCAATTATATTAAATTTAAATTACAATAATGTCTTTAATCGGGTCCTAGCGAGTCCTAATTGGGTATCGTTCGAATCACGACGGTGTCTCGGCCGGGTCCTGATGATGGCCCGACGGGGTCTTGGTGGGTTCCTTCTGGGTCCTGGCGATGTTTCAGCCGAGTCTCGGCGATGTCCTAGCCGGGCTCTGTCGAGGTACTAGCATTGTCCCGACCGGGTCCTAGCGGGTCTCAACGGGGTTCCAAGTTCTGTCCGGGTCTCAGCGATGTCTCGACCGAGTTCCAATGGTGTCCCGATCGAGTCCCAACAATGCCCTTGCTGGGTCCTGGCATGATCCCAACTAGGTCCCTACGGTGGCCCGATGAAGTCCTAGTAAGGTTTCAGCAACATTTCGACTGGGTCTGTCGATTTGAGAATAAGATGTTTAAACTCGAAAAATAGTTTTCAGTTTTCAAAATTAGAGACCATTTTTCATAAATTAATAAAAAAAATTCAGTCAAATAAAAAATATTTTATGTTGCATCAAGTACTAAAACTTACGAAAAATAATATTTAGAAATCTTATTACATCGAACGGCTTGACAGGTCCAAACATTGGAAAGGTAGTCTTGACTATATGGGTACAGGATATAACGACCAGCTAGACTTTTTATTCTCCAACAAAACGAGTGGACAGGATATGCAAATAGTCTTCAAATTTAAGACCTTTGATTATGATATTATATTAAATCAATACTTATCATAAAAGCTTAAGATAATATGAAAAAATAAATTTAATAATTTAATTAATACTTTGAAGACTCATAATAATTCCCAATCCACGTGGTGTACGTTAAGTTTGCTACCTCCTATCCTTAACAATCTCTTAAGTGTCAACATGGGGTACCATCTATGTGAAACACACTCAAGGATGGCGTGAAAAAATGAAGCAGATTGACAAAGCGGTGGGAGTTAAAAGGCAATGTGGTGCCCATTTAAGGACAGATTAACCCGCTGGGAGGTAACCTCCCAAGGGGTGGACAAGGTAATGGGAAATAAAAGGTCATACAATATCCCACATGAACATGTGATATGCATTTTATGGAATGGGCGAACAAAGTGGGTGTACGTGTTGAAGGCAATGGCCAACGTGGAATCCCATGGTAAACCAACTTAATTATGCCAAGAAATTAAGTGATTAGGCTGTGGATGGAGTGAGTGTCTCGAGAGGCCACGCCGTACGCGTCAATAGGTGTAAATTTCTACAAGTTTGACTTTGAAGGTCAACTCTTTTGGTTTTCCGTTGCAAGTGGTGCATGCATATTTTGGAGAGAAATTTCCTCTAAATTGAGCTGAAGAATATTCCCTTCTATTCAACCACTTTTCACGCGCAATCTCTAAGGTAATTAGTCAATTTCAATCTTCCCAATTTTCTCAATTGTTGTTCTTAATTTACGCTGTTCTTTCTGGTAATTCCACAGTAAAACAAAGATAACCCTCTTGCCCCTATGATTGTATATATTCCTCAATTCCACAACCTTTTCTGCACAATAGAACCAACAAGATTGTCTTCAATGGATAGCTCAATCGGCTGTGGACCACGCCTAATTAAGCAGAGGTCATTAGTTCGAATCCCCCCTCCCTTTTCCTTGTGTGGATATGTCAAAAAAAAAAAAGAACCAACAAAATTGCAAAGCCTACAGTACCCATTTACCCCATTGAGTGGATTGTCACTTTGAGTCAAAAATAATTTCATTTGTTAGAAGAAGGGAACAATTAACGGTGGGAGAATCTGCTCAGTTAATAAAAAAAACATGTGTCCCCACACATGACAAATTTGTAGACCGATTGGAAGAAATTCTACAAGCTTGACTTTTAGGGACGCCCTTTGACTACAATACCTGCGACTAG
Source organism: Corylus avellana (assembly GCF_901000735.1). Lineage (NCBI taxonomy): Eukaryota > Viridiplantae > Streptophyta > Magnoliopsida > Fagales > Betulaceae > Corylus > Corylus avellana. The sequence continues at coordinate 4,901,286 of NC_081543.1, forward strand.
TAGAGGAGTTGATGCATGAGTCTAGAGGTGTTAGGGATTTAGATGGGTGCAATATTTTTAGGGTATTGCACATGATGTAATAAATTTTTGGGAAAATTTTAAAATATTTCTCTGAATTTTTACTCCTTCTAAAACTATTTATTTGAAGTTCAGAAAATCTCAATTTAGGGTGTCGAACTCACAATATTTTTGCAATGTCCCCTTGAAGTTAAGGATTTTCTGTTAAATATTTTTAAAATTCTCAAAATACTTATGTTTTCTTTTCTAAATAAATAAAATAAAAAAATTGCTAAGATTAGGCATTGGTCAGGATTTAACAGGATTTGCAAAAATACCTATACCTGAATCTTTGAAAATATTTATTTATTTTTTATAAAAAAAAAAAATAGGGATAATTTAAAATTTTAAAAAATATTTAACGAAAAATCTTTACGGAGTGGGGGACACTGCAAAAAAATTGAAAAGTTTAATACCTTAAATTGAGAGTTTTTGAACTTTGAATGATGTCATTTCAAAACGTGTAATCTCAAGCAACCACCATTATAAGAAAAGTCAATATCAAACATGGGAAGTGAATCAAGTGATCATATATATATATATATATATATATATATATAGTTTTATAAGAGCATTTTTAGCAGATATCTAATAATTTTATTTTTAAATTTAAAAAACAAATTTCATTTTTAAATTTATTCATTTTTTTGTTTATTAAGTCAAAGTGCTATGATACCCTATTACAACTCAAATATATATGTTTTAAATATTGTCTCACTTCTCGGCAGAGACCTCTCGATTATTTTTTCTAATTTTTTTTCTTCCTAATTGAGACTTCTCCATTCATATATATGGAATAATGGTTACAGAAACATACAGGAACAACAGATTTGACGCTAGCCTTTTACAATTACAACTCTGAGACTATTTACAATTATGAATGTGAGTTTAAGAAGTAATGCTAGAAATTTTTTTTGTGTCAATTTAAAAATGATGTGATTTTTAAAATCATTATTTGATCGAAATTCAATAATGATCAATCACAAGTTCAATTAATGATTATTTTAAAAATCACAATAATTTTGGACCGACACAAGAAAGATTTTTAGCATTACTCAAGTTCGGTGTAGACTACGAGTCTTATCCGGTAGCTTCCGCGGCCTCTCTTCAATTGACTTCTCTTCGGTGGTGGGATAGATTGACTTGAAGTTGGTGTTTATACTAACTTCAAGAATTTTCTTTCAATTCGGTTTTTAAGAAATTCATGTTCTATCATATAATTTGAGGAGGAGGTGCGGGCTCGGGCTCGGGTTTAGGCTTGGGTTCTGACTCTGGCTCGGGCTTGGGCCACTTTTCATTGGGCCTGTAATGTTTGTTTCGGTGGGGTGAAGGTGGGGGCGGTAGATCATCTTTTAGGCTCCGGAAGGAAACTATGTTCTTACTAGTAATGTTTAGACCTTCAGAGCTGCCTTGTAATCTTGGTACTGTCTTAGTCGAGCTATCAAGCGATAAACTCTTTCGACCACCTTCGAGGCCAAGAAGGATCATAGCAGGTGAGAAATGAGCTTGATATATAATTAAAAAAGGGTTCATATATAGAAGGAGTTTTAGAAAAAAATTGAGGAAGTGATGCAGAAGTTGGTGGAATATGTATTCCACTCACAAGAAGGAAGAGTAGTAGTGTTGCCAATGCCATCACCTTTGCTGGAAAACAACTCATCATGTCAACCTGAAAAGTGAAAACACAAAGCTTGTAGAAACCGACCGTGAGTTTGGAGCAAGATGTAGATACGTTTTATGTATATTATCTTATCTATGGTTTGGTTGTAGAAGAACAAGTGAAGACTTTACCCTTCTTCTATATAAGTGGAAATTGAAAGGACCTGATGATCATATATATATATATATATATATATATGAGTGTTTACAACAATTGGCATTGTGAATGGGAAGTAAGCACGCGTGCTTCAAGTGACCAAGTAATTATGCCAAGGGAGATTATGACAGAAAAAATAAAGGCAGTAGAGCATTCGACATTAATTATTTTATCTTTCAGTTTTTATGGTACACTTATTTTCACTTTTGTCCAAGGTGGTGCTGGTACCACTTAGGGCTGTTAAGTGAGCGAAGCGTCTCGCGAGCAAGCTCGGGCTCGGCTCGCATAAGATCGGCTCGTGCTCGACTCGAATATTATATGAAGCACTTCGTGAACACAAATCCTAGCTCGAATATTAAACGAAACAAGCTCGGCTCGACTCGGCTAACTCGTGAGCAGCTCGTGAGCTCGGCTCGTATAAGGCTCGCCTCGCTTATTAAGCTCGGCTCGTATATTTTTTATTAAGTAACAAATAACAATATATAATCAACATTACTCATTTACTCAATAATAACAAATATATTATATACCTTTGTTTTTTTTTTTTGTTATTTATGTATATGTGTGTATATATATTATATATATAATATATGTATATATTAATATAAAAACATATAAGAAATATATATATATATATATGATATTGTCATTAATCATTTTATCATATGATATAATCATATAGTACAACCGCACAAGTTATTGTGTCATTTAATACAAATATTATAATTAGATAGTTTATACTTTGGAAATTGGAATCGTATATATCACATAATCATTAATCATTATATAATCATATTGTATATCTGCATAAGTTATTGTGTTATTTAATCAATACATTATAATTATATACTTTATTCTTATAAAACATATATGATGTATCACATGATCTTAGATCTAAGATAATATTAATATTAATTGTGAGATAATATGATCATAAAATTTAAGTATGAGTGTACGACCATTAGATCATATGAATTTATTACTTAGAGTTTGAGTATTTTGGTTTTCTTGCTTCTGTTTTGTAATAAGGTTTGGCCACTCGATCTGCCTGCTTGGATGTGAACTAAAGTACTGAACTTTGATCCAGATCTTTTAGGTCGTGGATGTGAATTTTAGTCCAAACGTTCGAGTTGTGGACATGAACTTCATCCTGGCTTTTGGGTTGAAGAGGAATTTGTGCTACCTATGCATTGGATTGCGTCTGTCTTATGTTTGTTTAATGTTCTTTAACATTTTAGTTGATTTTGTATGGATGATTGTGATGTTGGGATTAATCTATTATATTTGTTTAATGTTCTTTAGCATTTTAGTTGATTTTGTTAGTTTTAATTGTAAGGTTGACATTAATCTGATATGTTTGTTTAATATTCTTTAGTATTTTAAGGTGCAAATTATTTTGGATGATTTTTATAATCTAATACATCTAAATTACAAAAAAAAAAAAAAAACAAAGTCGAGCTCGAGCTCGAGCTCGAGCCTGGCTCGAGATCGAGCAAAATAGTCGAGCTCGAGCTCGAGCTCGAGCAGGGTACATACCTTGTCGAGCCGAGCTCGAGCAGCATATTCGGGCTCGAGTCGAGCTCGAGCCTAACTCCAAAATAAACGAGCCGAGCCTGGACAGCCAAAGCTCGCCCAAGCTCGGCTCGTTTACAGCCCTAGTACCACTTAGGGAGTCGTTTTCTTCAAACATACTTTTTGAATGTTAAACGCACTTTTAGACCTTTCAAATGCACTCCCAAACATGCCCTAATTCACTATAAAAAAAAAAAATATATGTAGTATTCATAACGTGTGTACTGTTCATTATTTTTCGCCATATTACCATTTAGTAACGTGTTAGTTTATGACACGTTACTAAATTTTTTTAGTAACGTGTCACTTTACTCACGTTACTAAATGGTAACATGCCAAATTTGACAAATGGTAACGTGTCAAATTTGACACACTAACTCGAAAACTGGAAAAAAAAAAAAAATTAAAAAAAAAATTTGAAAACTTTAGTAACATGTCAAAGTTGACACATTACTAAATGGTAATTCGAAAACTGAAAAAAATA